>NW_007734453.1:41026-92908 GCF_000696425.1 Galeopterus variegatus
CCTAGGGGAGAAAGGCAAATTAAAACCAAAATAAAATTCTATACTAGTGGGTTGAAAAGACTGATAATACTAAGAGTTGACAAGAATGTGGGTCAAGTAGAACTCATACATAGCTAGAAGGAGTATACATTGGTACAATCACTTTAGAAAATCATGTGACAGACCTTCTAGGGGCAAACTATGCCTCTCCTATGACCCAGCCATTCTACTCTGAGGTCTTTCTCCAAGGGAAGTGTGCACACATATCTGCCAAAACACACATACAAGAATGTTCATAGCAGCCTCATTCATGAGAGTAAAATATTGGAAACTACCCAAGTGGATAAGTAAATTGCATATATTCATATGGTGGAATAGTGCATGGCAACAAAAAAGAATGATCTACTTATACATGCAAAAGCATGGATGGGTCTCACAGATGTAATATGCAGCAAAAGAAAACAGACACAGAAGAGTCCACATTGTAACATTCCGTTTATACTTATATGAAGTTCAAGTACAGGAAAAGCTACTCTATGGTGATAGAAGTCAGAATTGTGGTTACCTCTGGGGAAGGGAATGGACTAGGAAGGAGCATGGGGGAATCTTTTGGAGTGATGGAATCTTTTTACCATCAATACATAAAAATTTGTTTATTCACTTAAGATTTATGCACTTTACAGTGTGTTTGTACCTCAATAAAACCGAAGGAGAAAAAAAGGGATTTGGGTAAGAAAGTTTTTAGGGTCATTCTGGTAACATGTCCCATGTATCTGACTTCCAGGACTTGGCCTCTATTTCCAGACTCCTGACACCAGCTTGCTGTATGGACTATGCTCTTCAGCATCTCCCGATATCAGCTTTGCTACTTGGCTATGAGCTTGATGTTCAAATATGCCCTAAGCCTGTCACCAGCCTCTGGCATTTGTACAATATATGTACTTCAGGTTTGCCCAAATTCCAGTTGAGCTGATGCTGGCAGAGTTTGCCTGCACCAAAATAGTTCTTCCATGGCCTGCTTTCCCCACTCTCCAGCCCCTTAACTCCAGCACTTTGTACTCATGATGAGATGGGCCCAGGAACTCCTCACATCATATCCTCCATCAGCTGCCCACTGCTGCCACAAACTCCGAGGGGCACTTGCAGAAGGAACAGTTCAGGTCAGTGTACACTGTGTTACTAGCTGGACAATAAACCCTGGGGAATGTCAGTGAGAAGGACTGCAAAAAGCCAACTGGACTGCTTTGGGCTGAGGTGGAGGCTGCCTTAAGGACTAGAAACAGGCCATCTTGCATTTTCTCCTCTAGGCTAGGATGGCAGATACTTCGCATATGGGCTCACCCATTGTTTTAGTCTGTTTGTGTTGCTATAACAGAAATACCTGAGGCTGGGTAATTTATAAGGAAAAGAGGTTTATTTGGCTTACAATTCTGGGACAGCTGCATCTGGCACAGGCCTCAGGCTGTTTCTCCTCATGGTGGAAAGTGGCAGGGAGCTGGTGGGTACAAGCAGATCACATGGCGAGAGGAAGCAAGAGAGAGAGAGAAGGTGCCAGGGTCTTTTTAAGCAACAAGCTCTCGTGGGAACTAATCGAGCAAGAACTCACTCACTACCCCTTCTCCTCCATTCATGAGGTATCTGCCCCATGACTCAATCAGTTTCCAACACTGCCACATTGGAGATCAAATTTCCACATAAGTTTTGGAGGGGACAACACATCCGAACTTCATCAGCCATCCTTGGCAGGTACTTTGCATGTGGGCTAACCTGTCCTTCCTATCCCATGGTAGACATTAATAATCAATCACAGCACTTTTCTAATAAGCCAGGATGGAAAAGTACTCCAAATAAGCACAAAAGGCAAAGTATGTGCTTAAGCTTCTGGAGAAGAACTTCCCTCTTAAGGCCAGGGCAGCACCTATTCCCAAACAAAAAGCAACTGTAGGTCTATCTTACACCAGCTGCAAAGGGGATAAAAGAGATGAAAGCTCTAGGTCTGGCTCCCTAAAAGTAAATGCTGAAAAGAGGATTTGCCTGCAAGAGACTTATTAAGGAAGTGCTCCCAGGTCAGGGAGGAGTATGGAGGGTCACTAGGGTGCAGTCTCAGGCAAAAGGCCCGCAGAGGTGACTTCACTCTGATAGGTGGGGGCACTCTGCAGTGTAAGTCTCACTCGGAGTTGTTCAAGGGAGCTGGGTTTGCTAGTCATTGGTAAAGGGCTTCTGGGGAGGAGAGGGGAGGGAGAGGAGGCTAATTCCCAGGCACTCCTGGCTGGTCATGTGCATGGCCCAAGGGCAGTCCTCAGAAGATAAGCCCCAGATGTGGGTGCAGGGAGCAAAGGCACATCCCAACTGGGGCACACAGAAGCAGGTAAACACCAACATCTCCACTACTAAAGGCAATTCAAAAAAAGAAAACCAAGGAGAAAGATGCTGTGCCTAGCATAGTGGTCTTCAGTCCTTCCCTACTATGAAGAGGAGTGGGGGAAGAGGAAGGTGCTTGAGATCCTCATGGTCAATCCCAACCTGAACCCCCACTGTAGTTGTCCTTAATGGATGGACAGGGGGAGAAAGGGGCAGGGACACTGCCCCCGATGCCATCATTACACAGGCATACAGGGATCTCCCAGGAGAGACTGCTGGCTCCTAACGCTTATGAGAGATCCACTGGGATTGTGATCACTTCTGTTCTCACAGCATTGTGTAGTTCCAGAGTCCTTTCACAGCCATGAGAGTATTTTCACAGCCTGTGAGGTAGCCAGGGACTTCTATTTCCATCAGTCATGAAACAGAAAGAGCTGATCCTCTCTTCAATATGCTACTTTGTGCTGTTTCTCCAATTAGTTGATATTTTTGTCTGGAACTGACCCTGATTGTGTATATCCACAGCTGAACTGCGGAGGGTAAGGAGCCTGTGTTAATTCTCCACCTTTAAACAGTCCTCTTCTTACTCTAAGTAATAGAATGATTTTTTTTTTTCCTTTTGTTCAAAAAGATTTGGACTCTGGACACCTGGTGCAAGTGTTGGCTCAGCCACCTGCTAGCTGTTAAAATTCTTTAACCTCTCTGGGCCTCAGTTTCCTCATTTGTAGTATAAAGAGGTTGGCCTGGATTACAACTCCAGTCCTTTCTCTGAAATTGTGTGCACACATGGCTCCAGGTTATGGGAAATGTGTTTCTTTGTTCATTAGGAACAAAGAGCAGGACTTATATTTTAAAGGTTGCTACTATATTTCAGCTTCAATATCTTAATTTTTAGGTAACATTTTTCTTTAAGAGGAGGGAGCTGGCTGGTGTAAGGAAACCTGCTTTTTTCTTTTCTTTCTTTCTTCCTTTCTTTTTTTTAAACATGAAAGCCCCTGTCTTCAGGGAAGAAGAGGCTGTTAGATGCGTTTTGAATGTTTCAAATCAAAGCCTGCCAAGAGATGGAGAGCTATAGGTTTCAATAAGCACCTTCTTTCAGTAATTTTAAGAATTTCACTTATGAGGATAATGAAATCTTTAGAAACCCTAGGAGATATACCAGGAAAAAATATGACTCGTCAGTGGAATTTTCCTAAATACTCCCTCCCACTACTCTGTTTGTCCATGAGGAGGGTCTCCTCTGCAGATCTGAAGTCGTCTGCAGCCTAACCGGATCATTTGGGAGCTTGGCAACCGTGGGAGCTTGAGTCTCCCCCACCCTCCAACTCCTCCTACCAGCACCCAGGCCCACTCTTGGGGCCTCAGTTCTTATCATGAGTTGATCTGTCTGCTTGTGGCAAATGTTTCCACTGGAAGCTGAGGCCATCGATAGCAAGCCTTGTGCTCCTGAATCTGCTTCTCACAGCCTTGTTTTAACAAAACCAAAGGTACAAATGTGCTGTTTCTGTGACAAGATGTATAGGCTTCTTTTAGATGTGGAATCTGCAACCTGGGGTTCACAGGCCTCAGTAGGGTGTTAAATGCCCTGAGGTCTGATGTGTAGAATGTGTCCTGCCCTGCTTGGGAGACAGCAGGATAGAGATGACTTTTTCCCTTCTATAGGTTTTCTTGAGTTGTTGCCAAAAATCATTCCAAGCTACTTAAGGACTAAGAAATATATTTTTTGAGCCCTTGATTTGATGTAATTTCAGGAAAAGACACACATTAAGAAAAGACTATGTAAAAACAGTCTTGCAGGAGAAAGTCATAAACTTCTAGAAACTGTAGGCCGTTAAGGTTGGGACTCCTGGGAAAATGGAAAGTAGAGCCAGCCTTGTCAATATTCGCTGCACATGGGTCTTTAACATGCGCTGAGCAAAGATACACAGACAGGCAGTTTGTTTGTCTAGGTCTGGCCCACTTTTCCTCCTTAACCTCAGAGGCTAAAAGTAAGTTGGACATTTACCAGCTGCAGAGTCGAAACTTGGTTATTTTTAGCTTTGGGAGCCTTGAAACCTAGTTAGGGTAAACGACCTGAAAGAACAGGACTGAGGGAGTCAGTGTTCCATTCAGCAGAGTAGTGCGTACATTTTGAGTGGCTGATGTTGGGTTAGGCATCGGGGATATGGCCGCACATGAGCCAGGCATAGTCCTTTCTCCTGGGAAGCAGGCATGACGCTCTAGGCAGGAAGCAGAAAACGCACAAGTAAATAGAGACAGTGATTTCAGATAGTGTTAAGAAGATGGTGGCAACTCTTAAAGATAATAATAAAAAAATCATTTAGAACATTAGGACATTTAGGATAATCCAGCCAAATCTGCTGGTCTCCAACTTGTGGTCTCTGGGTAGCTATTAGTGTGGGGCTAGTGGACTTGGAGTTTAAAAAAAAAAAAATAATAGTTCCAGGCCTGGCTGTGCTGCTCACTTGGTATGAACAGCTTATCCTGGGGGTAAAATAATATAAGGTGTATGGAAGGGCTTAATAATTGGTCGAGCACTCTGCAATGGTAAGTTCCCCTTATTACTGTGTAGGCTCCAAACTCTCCTCGTAGATAGACATCAACTAGTTGAGGACCTGTGTTCAGCACACAGGGGAGGAAGAGAGACCCCGAGAGGGACAGAGAGCATGGTGAGGAACATCTGAGGGTGCTGTGGGGGTCTTCAAACAATCTTCTCCAGAGCCCCTGGCCTCCCCTGAGGGGCTTCAGCTGCTGTACAGGCTAGGTCACCAGCCCAGTGTGTCTGATGCTAATTTAGCTAGAACCATCTGATCTTAAATATTCTTTATGTTGGATGTATGTGTAAAGTGTTACTAAAAGTATCTTTTGGCAATTTTTTTTTTTTTTGAAACTGTTTGGGTAGATTCTGAGAGTGGATGGAGTCACCAGGGGGGCCAGCCCAGTGCGTCTGATGCTAATTTAGCTAGAACCATCTGATCTTAAATATTCTTTATGTTGGATGTATGTGTAAAGTGTTACTAAAAGTATCTTTTGAAAATTTTTTTTTTTTTTGAAACTGTTTGGGTAGATTCTGAGAGTGGATGGAGTCACCAGGGGGGAGGGGTTGTGGAGCACTGGAGGAGCCCAGGCCACCTTGCCCCCACTTTGAGACTTTGCTTTCTCTTAGGACAAAGTAGGTGTGAAGCTGTGTGACTTGCAGGAACCTGGGAGAATTCCTGGGACAGGCTGGGAAAGGGGCAATGGTTGGACCAGGCATCTGAAGCTTATTCACAGAGCACCTACAACTCCCACCCCGTTGCTCAAGTCCTGCAATACATCTTGTGTCCAAGAACAAATAAAATTGGGACTGGCTGGTCTTAAATTGCTTTAAATTCTGGGTAAAACTTTGAATCACAGCACATTAGATTGGAAAAGCCCTGAAATTCTCTCATTCCCCTTATGCCCTAATTTAACAGCATTAGTGTCAGGGCCGTGACATCAGGTTCTGTGTCCTTCCACAGAGACAGAAGCTTCAGAGCCAGGACAAGGTGAGGCCGAGTGGTCCTTTCCCAGCCACACATTCCCTTTGGGATGCCTCCTCTGTGCAGCATTGCTGAGCAGCAACACGTATGAAGCTGTTTGTGTGCACCGAGCGTATGTCCCAGGCATGTGCTAAGCCCGCAACCACGTTGCCTCATGCAATTCCTGATGTCCATTGTCTCCGGTTTGCCCCTGCAGATCCACTCACCGCTTTTCCCCACGGTGCTGGGTGCTCCATGTGAAATGCACTGGGGAGCTCCCTTGCCCTCTGGGTTCTTTTAGTTTCAGCCGTGGGAAGTTGGAGAGCCCGAGGGAAGGAGGGGAGTGAGGTCAATGCACTCAGGCGGCTCCTTGGCTGTGCGGTTGCCACAGGCTGTCTGCATCCCTGCATCGAAGGTCACAGCTCACACCATGGAGTACCCCCCTCCTCTGGGCATGGATACACACTTGTCCTGGTGGTCTTTCAGGCCTAGGTGTGATAATGGCACCCACTGTTACAAGCCTTAGGGCACTGCACGCTCCTACGTGGTTTTGCTACATCCTGCACGCTCCTTTGTAAATAGTTCTTTTATTAAATCCTCCTGGGGTTCTGATGGATGCAGACACAACCACCCAAGGAGGTAAGTACATTTATTACCCCCATCCTGCTGATGAGGAAACCGAGACACAGAAAGGTTAGCATAGGTGCCTAAAGTCACACAGCTAAGTGAGCCCAAGGGATTCCAGTGCATTGTAGCCCCTCTTAGAGCAAGTGGGGTGTGGGGGTGTTTGGGGGATGGTCCAGAGCTTGACTTCCATCACAGAGCATGTCCTACCCTCTGTCCAACCCCCCCCACATCAGTCCAGCCAGGGCCATTAAGTGCCCAGCAGGCAGCCTGTAAGAGGTAACAGGGTGGTGAGGCCCAGAGAAAGTGGACAACAGTTTGTTTCTGTGGTTGAAACAAAACAAAACATACCCAAGACAACCCCTAATTAATTAAAGGAGCAGGAAGCCTCCTGCATGTGGCAGCTGACAGCTTCTCCGCGACGATTTCATTCGGTGTTGATGGTTTTGTCCATACGACATGCTGCCCGGAACCACACACAGTCTCTTCTTCTGTCTATGAACATTTTTTTCCTCTCTGAGTTGCACAGGCGCAGGCTGGGAGTGACAGAAGCCAGCCTATAGCTTCACTGACCTACTTCCTGGCTGGCTCTCCAGCCGGCAGCCCATGCAGCATCCATTTTAACCAGCTTTTCAAGGTCAGGACTTTTCAATGCAGAGTCTGGCCTTTGCTGACACACAGCCAGCTCTCCTCCACTGTCATGTTTACTAAATGTTCAGTGTTCTCTTCCTTAGCTGAGTAAAAAGTATGGGTTGGGCTCCTGTTTAGGACAGATAACAAATGCAGTTACTTTGAGCCTAAATTGGCCACTTGGTCTATACTTCAGGTGCTTAAAAAGCAGGTTTTTCACTATTATGAAGCACCTGGACCAGACCAAATGCAAACAGTGAAGGATTTAGCCGTCCCAGTAGATGGTCACTCTCCTTTTTTTGTGATGCAAACAAATGTGTGCTCCACATAAACACAATGTCTTATTTTTCACTTCTGTGAAAAGAATCGTATGAAACCAGCTCTTCACAGATAAAAAGCAAATGCTTTGTGTATCTATTACTGTACCTTTCATCTCGACAGGCTTTGTGAGAAACTTCCAGCTAGAGCTACATTCTTTTCTGGTTTGATAAAGAGAAATTGAATTCAGTGAGAGAGAAAGGGGGAAATTTTCTTGATTATTCTCTAAATAAAAGTCAGGGAAAATGTGACTTTTTTCCCCAGTACTCAGAGAAGTTAGTGCCTCTTCAAAATGACCACAAATTTTCTGTGCTGCTAAGCATTCTAACACTGATCTTAAGAGAAGCTTGTTATATTTTGGGTTCTGGGAGCTCATTAGAGAGTAAAGCAGACACATAGCTTTATTAATATCTGTTAATCACCAGCAGTAAGGTACAGTGTACATGGTGTAGTGGTTTACAGCGTAGACTCTGGAGTTTGAACCTCCACTTTTCTCCTTGCTATTTGCATGCATTTTGGTAAATTACTTCAGTTGTCCATGTCTCAGTTTCTGAAGCCTAAAGATAATAATAATACCCTCATAAGATATTGGGAGAGGTAAATATAAGGCGTTTCAAACAGGGCTTGGCACAGAGCTGTTGTCTTAGATTGTTCAGCTGCTATAACAAAAATTCCACAGACTGGGTGATTGGTAAACAACAGAAATTTATATCTCACAGTTCCGAAGGCCGGAAAGCCCAAGATCAATGCACAGGCAGACTCGCTGTCTGGTGAAAGCCTGTTCCTCTCAGATGGCGCCTCCTTGCGTGTCCTCATGTGTTGAAAGTGGCGAGTGAGAAAGCTCCCTTGTGCCTGTCTTATAGGGGCACGTTTCCCATTCATAAGGGCTCTGCCCAAGATCAATGCACAGGCAGACTCGCTGTCTGGTGAAAGCCTGTTCCTCTCAGATGGCGCCTCCTTGCGTGTCCTCATGTGTTGAAAGTGGAGAGTGAGAAAGCTCCCTTGTGCCTGTCTTATAGGGGCACGTTTCCCATTCATAAGGGCTCTGCCCTCATGACCCAATCCCCTCCTAAAGGCCCCTCTTCTTAATACTATGACGTTGAGTATTAGGTTTCAGCATGAATTTTGGGGGGACACAAACATTCAGGCCATGACAGCTTTTAGTAAATGTTAACGATTATTTACCACAAGAGGGATAGGAGTCAGCAAGAAATCTAGCCAGGTGCGTGTGTGTATGAATGTGCGTGTGGTGTGCGTGTGCGTGTGTGTGTGTGTGTATGTCCAGGAGTGTGGAATTGAGTTGCTGTTTGCTGGGAGAAGGGAGCCTGGAGAAACAGAAGGCAAAGGAAGAGGTGGATGGTGGCTATTCTAAAAAGGGCTAAATGAGATCTCAGGATCCCAAAGGCTGATTCTTTTTCTTTACTGACTTTCAACACGAGAAGGACCAGAAGAGACCAAGTGCCCTTGTGTTGCGGCCCTTGGCAGTTGCGGTCCTTGGTGGTTGCGGTCCTTGCCCGAGCAGTGCCATCTGCAGTTCTAAGCAAAGTGTTTTGCTTTTAGCAGAGCTGCTAGTGTTGGGGCTTGCAATCTCCTGAGGTTTGCTGGACAGGGGCATGATGGTGTTGACTCCTGATGCTCGGCGTGCTTCAGTGACCTTTTGTCATCCAAAAAGTCCTCTTTCACCATGCCTGGAGCCAGTCACAGTCTAGGGGGTTGCTGGAATGGAGCAAGCAGGCTGCAGGTGCCTGTGGCCTCTGGTTTTGGATCCAGAATATTTTGACCTTGCCATTTAACTCCCAGGGCATTGTGAATACAAGAATTTTAATAGAATCATACCAATATTAACTGTTTTTTGAAAATGTGTTTCTTAAGCAGCTCCATGAATTCAGTTCAATTTCTTGATTATAATTCTAACTAGCACAGTAAATACTTTTTGATTTTTTTCTATTTTTAATAAAATATCTTCATTTGGATCAGATCCAGACACAAAGAAAGGCAGAAAAGGCAAAAGAGAAAGGGAGACAGAGAGAATGGAACAGAGAGAGAAAGAAGAGAAAGATAAAGGAATATATACACAAATATATGTATACAGGACAGAAAAATACAGAGACAAAGGCTCAGAGAAAGCAGGGGATTTACAGAGGGTGTCACAGAGAGTGAGGGAGACAGAGAAACACTGAGAAAGCAACATCACACATAGATGCAGAGACAAAGAGCAACGTACAGAAAATGTTCACACACACACACACACACACACACACACACACACACACACACACACACACACCATGCCAAGGAGACAACAGTTGCTCTGGTGTATTGACTGCTAAATTTTTGGATACAGCAGGATCTAAATACTGTTGGGGTCAAATGGTGGAGTTGGACTATCTTCATGATCGAAATGGCAGGATTAAGATCAGGTGTATAAAGTTTCTCACACAGGGCTTCATAAATAGGAGTCAATAAATTTTACAGAATCTTCTCTTAGCTCAGATACTGGCAGAATAAGCCCCTTTCCTGGTGGGAGGACCACTCTTATGTGTCCTTGCAGATTTTCCTTCCTGGGGTGGGTGCATCTGGTTCCAGAACTTCCTCATTTATCAGCATGCTTCCACTCCTTTCCTCTTTATTCATGAGATTCATGGTGACCAGATAAGCTACAGCTAGTATCCCTTCTCCACTAGAAAGCTGGCAAACCTTGCAAGGATTGGAGGGATGGGGGCGGGTGGGCAAAGGAATTTGGTAGAACAGACAGAAATAAAATGTCTGTGACTGGGGCACCATATACTGTGAGACTCATACTAAGCAATGTTTTATATGGCTGTCTCAAGATCTTGAAATCCTTATTGTTTCTTAAATCCCAAGGAAATAGGCCTGAAGACACAGAGAATGTAAACTAGATCTTTGAAATTCCCTTCAGTTATCCCCTAGAAACTTATTTCTGCAGAAGTGCCTTCTGATTGACAAAAGCTCATTTTTATATTCACTATCCCACCCTGTCAAGATCTAGTCTGAAATCACCTTCAGAGAATATTGTGCAGGAACTTTAAAAAAGCCCAACTCCTCTTGATGTATGCATTTAGTTTATTGTTTTTCTCTGTCAGAGCTTTCCTTTGTGTGTAACCAAATCCCAAATTTGAGTGCCTATCGCAAACCACTAAGCCATGATGTTGGAAGGCATTTTTAAATTTAAAGCTTGAAATCCCTTCAGTTTACTTTCAAGTCCCTTGTCCTTTGGAAATTTATATAAAATTTCCCACCCCCTTCCAACCTCCTACTTTCTGTTCCCTTTGGAAGCAGTTAATTAATTTCATTTCTCAAAGATGCTTTGTTTCCTTAAGTAGTTCAGTCTGGCTAGTCTTCCTCTGGGTATCACTTTGCACCAGCACTTCATACAGACTCATTCATAAGTAGCTCACTGTGGACTAGGTTTCTCTGTTTGGTGGGACAATTGCTTATGAGGTCAAGGTCTGCATGCTTCACTCAGTTGTTCAAAATCTTTCATGAGTGCCTGATTTGGGCCATGCCCTCAGGATAAAAAGTTTGGACCTCTGTAAATCCCTACCCCCATAAAGGCCCCAGGAGTTGGCTGGGGGGTTCTCACAGGCACTTTTGGGAATTTTATGCAAAAAGTAGAAAACATGAGAGGTGACTAGCAAGACCAAGACAGTGCCTTTGACAAGGAGTTGAGAGACCAGGAGATTACGCTCATCTGTCAAGTCAACAGGACTATAAATTGGAGATCGAACCAAGAGTCAGTTACCAGACAAATGGCAGATTAGAAAGGGATTAAGGTGAGTTAGTTCCAGGATGCCTGCTGTGAGCTCTGTTGGGGTGTTGACAGCTCAGATTTATGGTTCGGTAGGTATGCAATACTTGGGACACAGTGGCTGGATTAAAGATACTGGATCTGGAAGGGGTCTGTCTTCCACCTGCCATCTCTCAGCCCTTCCATGCAATATGGGATGGAACAGGGACGTTTCCATTTTACTCAGTGAAAGAACAGGACTATTCTGGGACATTCACACTCCAGGCCTGATTACTTTGACTTCTCTACTTTGGTCATCTCCTTTGAATTGATTCTAGGTATTGAAGCTGGAAAAAGTGTCTGTGATCATCTGTGTTCTTTTATTGCCTCCTCCACTTCTTGTCTTGAGCTAGAGGCCAGGATGAGGAGGTTTTGGGGAGAGAACAGGAGCAGGAGGCCACTACAGCATATCAGGAAGTAGTGGTCAAGAAGGTGAGTGTGCATAGATTGTGGGGGCTTGGGGTAAAAGTCAACATGGTCATTTACTGGTGTGACTCAGGGTGAGTCTAAGAAGTACCTGTGAGTTTTGGGCAGGGGCAGATGGTGATGACTGAGACCTTGAGAGTGACTGGACTAATGGAAGTAGGCAAAAGTTCAGTGTAGGAGAAGTTTACCATTTTGATGAGTGTGTCTACTATGATCAGAATTATATTGTGGCCGTAGAAGGGTGGTAGCTCCATTATAAAATCTAAACTGATGACTTTCAAAGAGTTTTCAGGTTTGAAAGTAAGGGGATCCCCTAGGTTGTCCCCAGGGGATGTTATATTGGTGAAAATTGTATTGGGTCCAACATTGTGATGATGACTTTCAAAGAGTTTTCAGGTTTGAAAGTAAGGGGGTCCCCTAGGTTGTCCCCAGGGGATGTTATATTGGTGAAAATTGTATTGGGTCCAACATTGTGCATGGGCCTCAGGGAGCTCCTGCTTTTCTTACCCCCTGTATTCCTGGTCACTTCCAAGCCTAGTTTTATTGGCTTTCTCTATGGTACATGGAGTTAGATGTTGTGTAGAGCTGAGGCTTTTGGTAGAGGACTCAGTCCATTTAGGGGATGCCCAGAATGTCTCAAGTCATGGCAAGCATGGTTGGGCATAGACAACCTCCACTTTTCATTCTAAATTACATTAATCAAGTTCACCTGTGTCTGGACTAAGGCATCATTTTTCTTGGTAGTGAAGTCCTTGGAGTAGGGTGTTTGCCTTATAGGAGAAGAAATCTGCTTAGCAGTTTAAAGGTAAAGCATTAAAAATAATTCCATATTTGAAGGTCTGAAAGTAAGAAAGTTGACATTCTGACACAGGCAAGCATGGGGCACAGATGACATGGGTCATAGATGACAGGAGAGGGATGAAGTACTTTACCAGTTGAATGTGGCAGAAATGACCATTCTGGGCCTGGGCTTTAGAGAGGCCAGGTGAGAGGAGGTGCACAGCAGCTGTTTCAGTGTTCCAGCTGAGCTCAGCCTTCTGGTCAACTCTGCCAAGGTGCCAGACAGGTAAGTGAGCCATCGTGAATGTTCAAGCCCTGTTGGTACCTTAGATGCCTGCAGATGCAGCCAACATCACATGGAGGAGAAAAATCACCCAGCTGAGCCCAATCAACTAACAGAATCATGAGCAATAATAAAATAATTATTGTTTTAAGATGTGAGGTAGTATGTTATACAGTAATAGGTAATTAAAACAAGAGACATATCCTTTATGGTTTAATTTATTGTAGGGGTTGGAAAACTATGACTCAGGGGCCAAACCCAACCCACTGTCTATTTTTGTAAATAAAGCTTTATGGGAACAGTTATGTCATTTGTTTAAGTGCTGCCTACGGCTGCTTGTGCACTACAATGGCAGAGTTGAATGGATCCAACAGAGATCATGTAGCTCCCAAAGCCAAAAATATTTCTTGCCTGGTCATTTATAAACTACGTTTGCTGATGCATGATTTGTTACACTAATCTACAAAAAAGTGAAAAATAAGGAGACTGATCTCTTTTAAACCAGAGTAAAACCCAGTATGCAAAAAACCAGTAGTGACCTGAGTTTCAGTCTTCCCATTTATAAAATGGCAAAATGAACTCCTGTTTCAATGGGTTGCTGTGAGAGTTAAATGAGATAATGTACAAGAATAATCTAGAAACATGTGCTACATAGTAGGCATTTGCAGTTGGTATCTTTTTCATTTCTTTTCAGACTTAAGAAACAAAATGCCAAGTGAAAAGCATGAATCTTTGGTGTCTACTGAACTCTCTTTTCTCATCTTCGGTGTCTTTTCATCCACCATTTCTCCATCTCCTGCCTTCCTGCCACCATCTTCTGAGTGCTCAGGTTTACATTTTTGTCTGTACAAAGTTGTAGAAGCAAATATCTGATTGGAGTGTGTGTGCTCCTTATTCAGTTAGACCCAGGCCAGCCTCTGTCATGTCCGCATCTCTTACTAGGTTGTAAACTCCCTGAAGATAAGGACCTGCGAATCCTATTCACCCTGGATGTGTAGGGCCCAGCTGGTGCCAAGCACATTGTGAGAAGCAGTGATGCTTACGGAATTAAAATTGTACTGTGCAGTAATAAAATGTAAGTGGAACTTGATCACATGGGGATAACTCTTTCACCTGTTCATGTAATAAATATTTATTACTTGTTTACCTTTGTGTCTGAATTTTGTGGCTATGAGTAGAAATGGTTATATTGTTGGAGATTTAACTTGGAAAGCAAATGCTTTCTAGCATTCTTCTTCAAGCTTCTGGGACAGTTTAGGATATCATGAAAAAAAGCTAAACAAAAGTATAAATAGTATACCAGGGCTGGTATAAGACTGTGACTAAGCTCCAAAATCTTTTAAAATTTTGTGGTACTCAAAACTACCCTTCAAAAATCGTATTGATTAAATTTCCTATAAGTAAATGGTATATAAATTTGAATTTATAAAATACAATGCTAACACTATTTGGCTTTTTATCTCTTTTGTGTGTTGGGGATCCTGATAAGATTTAACCTGAGAAAACAACTGTCATACATTTGTTTAATATAGTTGCTGCCTTCACATCCTTTTTTAGGCCTGACATAAATTGTTTGAAACTTAGTCGCATCCCATCACCTTCAGCCTAGTTAAAACTTCCTCTCCCCAGGGGATTATTTGTGATATAGCCTCCTTTCTCCTCCTCACAGTGCCCCTAACCCAAAACATTCCACAGCTTCCAACCACAATAAAACCTAATGATCAACACCAGAGTCACATAAATAAGTTTCCTCTATTATGCGTGTTTTCTTTAAACTAGCCAATCCATAACCCCCTTGGGAAAACCTCAGGGATAATACCCATGGACCTTAATTAAGACACAGTCTCACAAGTCCTTTCCCTTCCCCCGACACCCCATGTACTAGTTGAGTTCCCTTCTGCAACTCCCCCTGTTAGCACCCCTAACATCTCTGAGACCTGTGAGTAATACATTTTTTCTGTTTCATTAATTTTGGTTCACTTCCTCATTGCATCTCACCTGACTGACACACCAAATGTAATTCTCACCCCCCCGACCTCCTGCCCCTTTGTCAGGTCTTTTCCTGGAGAGTGAGTATCTTGGCTGAGGCCACTCTCAAGACAGAGACCTCAAGACCAAATTACAAGGAAACCATAACCATAGAAATTACAAAACCGGTACAGCTGCTGAGAAAACCTCTCTAGAGCAGTTGGCAAACTTTTTCCACAAAGGTCTAGATTGTAAATATTTTTGGTGTTCCAGTCCATATGGTCTCCTGGAATTACTCAGGCTGTCTTGGCAGGAAAACAGCCACAGATAATAAATAAAGGAATTGGTGTGGCTGTGTTCCAATAAAGCTTTATTTACAAAAGCAAGCAGTGGGCCAAGTTTGGCCTGTGGGCTGTAGTTGCCAATCCCTGGACTGCAGGAGAGAGGATGGGCTTTGTAATCTATAGACCTGGGTGAATCACTTACTCTCTCCTAATTTGTAAAAGAGGGCTAATAAAATCTACCTCAAGGAGTAGTGAGAAGGTTAAATAAGGTAGGACATAAAACACAGAGCATGGACATAATTTTCTTTCTTGATTTTCTTTCCCAAATAGCCAATGCTGCAATTTATTTCTCCCATTTTCATTTCCATGATCAGAACAGTTTCATTACTTTGGTGCAGCTACTCAAGCTGGTAATTGCTATGATTTAATACTCACAAATAAGAAATTTTCTTTCTTGATTTTCTTTCCCAAATAGCCAATGCTGCAATTTATTTCTCCCATTTTCATTTCCATGATCAGAACAGTTGCATTACTTTGGTGCAGCTACTCAAGCTGGTAATTGCTATGATTTAATACTCACAAATAAGAAAACTAACACTTAATGCTCGCAGGGGAATTTGTGTTAGAAACACAAATTTTCTAGCTTAACTGGCACCCCAGGGAGAAGATTCTGGAGCCAGGACCCTTTCTCCATTCTCCCTTAATATCCTTATTTTGAATAGGAGTTACTCCTTCATCTTTGCTCACTCACTACCTCTGCTCTCCCCCACCACAACTAGTTAGTACTCAGAGTAATAAACCATGGGAACAGAATTGCTTTGTGCCTGCAGAGTCCAGTAGCTCTCACTCACTCTCATCTACAGGTGAGGAAGCTCTACACACCAGCCCTCAGCAGGCATAGTTTTGGTGCTCAGTTGGGAAAGGGCTTGGATCAACATAACTAGAGTTTTGGAGTCAGACAGACTTGGGATTGAATTCTGATTCCTGTCCTAGTAAGTGATGTGAATTTGGACAAAATAAGTAACTTCTCTGAGCCTTCATTTTTTCATCAAACAAAATAGTTTTTTCATCTAATAAAATACCTCGCAGGGTTGTTGAAATGAATGATATAAAATGTGTTTAAAAAAAAAAAAAGCTGAGACTAGGGACTGGCAGAAGGGGTTCCTGTGTTTCTCATCACGGCTGTATTCTCAGAAGCTAGAATTGTGTCTGTATATAAATAATGTTGAATAACAAATGGTAATCAGCAGCATCACTATTTTTATGATGGCACTTATGAAAACTGGGTTATTAATCTCTATTATCAGCACCATTTACTATCGTCTTCAGTCTCTCCCTTTGATATTACTACCATCCCTGGAAACAAGTTATACACATATACTTTTTAATGCATTGTCATTTTGAATTCCAATTGCAAACCTCAGGATTTTCATACCATCTAAAGATGAGGAACCTAGGAACTGGCTAGCCCTGAGTTTAAATGCCTCCTCTGTTCCCTAGCCTGGAGGTATGTGAATTCTTAGAGTCTAAGTGAAATGGGATTAATACGAGCTAACTTACAGGGCAATTGGGAGGATCAAGTACATAGTAGTAGCTTAATAAATATTACTAATACTCATATTAGTAGTCATATCTCTTTTCATTCTCTTCTAGGCAAAATATATAAACTAGGCTAAGTCTGTATTTGGTGTCCCCAGAAACTCTCCCTCATCATCTAAACTGTCTCCTTTAGGTCATCAGAGTGTAACCCCAATGTTCGTTCAGACCAGGCATGAAGGGCTGTTGACAACTGGAAGTGTGCTCATTCTGGGCTGGGGATGTCAGATGAATGGGGTGGTGATGGTCATTGTAACATGTGTTCAGGCCATTATTGCAAACCTAAATGGCTACAGGGCCCAGGCAGTAAACTTTATACAAATGCCATGAGCTAGATGCTTACTTCCAATTTCTTAAAACATGCTACCCACTGAAAGCATCTTTTATTTGTTCTGCTTCTGATATGGAAATGGACACAAATATTTTTTCTCTACCACAACAGTTCTCAAATGTGGTCTGTGGACCCCTGGGGGGTGCCTTAGACCATTCCAGGAGGCCCATGAGGTCAAAACTGTTTTCATAATACTGTAAGACATTACTTGCCTGTTCCACTGTGTTGATATTTACTCTGATGGGGCAAAAGCTAGTAGGGGGTGAAAGTGCTGACTATTCAGCACAAATCGAAGCAGTGGTACCCTATCATTCTAGTAGTTGTATTCTTCACTGTCATGCACCCACATTTAAAAAATATTCTGGTTTTACTTACAAATGTCCCTGGGGAGTATACATCTTTTAAAATATTCTGTGTAACAGGGTGGAAGTGCACATAAAGCACTTTTGCATAATGAAGTGTGATGGTTGTCTCAAGGAAAAGCACGGTGTGGTCGTTTGAGTTGCAAGCCGAACTAGCCACTTTTTCCCCATGGAACAACATTTTTACGTGGAAGTGCACATAAAGCACTTTTGCATAATGAAGTGTGATGGTTGTCTCAAGGAAAAGCACAGTGTGGTCGTTTGAGTTGCAAGCCGAACTAGCCACTTTTTCCCCATGGAACAACATTTTTACCTGGAAGAATGATTGACAGCCACCTATGGTTATTCATACGTGGGCATCTGGCAGACACTTTCTCAACAATTAATGAAATTATCCTGTTACTTCAAGGAAAATGACTGTCAGAATTTGTTGCTAGTGATAATGTTAAAGCTTTCGAGTACTTTTAGAATTTAGGAAAACTTGAATCTACTACTGTTAGCTTGATAGGATCCTAATACTTTAAAGACTTTTCTGATGAGATCATATTGAAAATAAATGTGATATTTTGATGTTATATAATGAAATATTTCAACATTTGGAATATCTGTGATTCAATGAACCAGTATTTCCCAAATGACCAATTCATGATGTTATAAAATCTTGCATGGATAGAAGACACATTAGAAGTGTATGATAGACCAAAAGATTTTAATGTGACAGAGTATAATGAATTCCTTAATATGGTTTCAGATTCCATATTGCAACTAACCTTTAAGAAGTTACCATTTGCTGAGTTTTGGTGTAGTATCCACAATTATTTGTAAAAGCTATTAAGACACTTCTCCATTTTTCTACTACTTATTCAATTGTCTGAGGCTGGGTTTTCTTCATATACTTTAACCAAAACAACATATCACAACAGATTGAATGCAAAAATAGATAAGAGAATTCAGCTGATTTGATAAAGCTAGTCATTAAAGAGATTTTCAAAAATATAAAACAATGTAATTCTCATAATCTTTTTTTGTTTGGGATAATAGTAATTTTTCCTAAAAATATGTTATTTCTATTAACATGAAGTGTGTTATATTTTAATATTTTCTCAGTTTTAGTTTTTAATATGGTAAATATTCATTAATATGACACACATAAACAGAAGATCTTTGAGTGCTTGATAGTTTTTAAGAGTGTAAAGGAATCCTGAGACCAAATACTCAAGAACTGCTGCTCTACCATAAAAAGTACAAGAGCTCAAGAGTGGTGATAAGTGGCAGCTGGTGCTTGGCTTCACTCTCAGGGAGTGACGAGGGAGTGGTGGGGCTTGTGGCAGCCTGTGGAATGCATCTTCTGTCTAAGCAGGCCAACTATCCTTCAGTACCTGTTGATTCTTGCTATGAGGGAAGGGAGGCCCAGAATGGCCAGATGTTCTAGTTTTCAAACCCCCCCAGAATTCCAGACCTTAATGTGAAATCTCTCAATTTTAACATTGGCAGTATGTTCGAGAAATTGTCAGCACCCTCTGTGGACCAAAATAAATCCACCTGGAGATAGGATGCTTCCTATGGGACACTAGGTGCAGTCTATGGTCCAGGCTTCTGGGTTGACAAAGCTCTATATTAGAGGGGAGTGTATTGCTTATAATAAAATACCTGGAACTGGGAAATTTGTAAGAAAACAAAATTACTGCTTACAGTTTTGGAGGCTGGGAAGTCCAAAGTCCAGGGAACACACCTGATGAGATGACTCTACAGCAATGCAGGGTGTCACATGGTGAGAATGGCAGGGCAGAGAGAGCTAACTCCTCTCTCCTTTAAAACCCTCTTACCAGGCTCACGACTGCCATTAAACCATCAATGGATTAATCCATTTACTTGAGTATGGTCCTCACAGTCTAATTACCTCCTTGTGGCCCCACCTTTCAATTACCATAATAGGATTTCCCATCCTCTTAACACTGTCACAGTGGGAAATAAGCTTCGGGGGGACGTTCAATCTACACCAGGGAGCAACATATGACTATGATGATAATATTTATTAGTAAGGGCTTAAAGAATTAGGTAGGATTTCAGAATTCTGTGTAAATGATAACAAATTCTTTTAAAAAATCACAAAAAGCACAAATTGCTAGAAACTTACCAGGCTATTGTGTTCTACATGGCAGACATTGTGTTCAATCCACTGGGGAGCTTGGAAGCAGAAGCGAGGGCTTTTCCTTTCTTCCTCTTAATTCCTTCTCTGAAAATGAGCACTTTTTGTCTCTACCCCTCACTGTAAAGGAAAGCAACTCCAGACAATACAATAGCTCTTTGTTTTATTATAGTGTGGTTGCGATCTTCTGTTCTCAACGGTTTGCCTCCTTATAAATTGGCAAAAAAAATGAAGCAATGCTGGATTCCTTAAAGTTTGGCAGCTTGTAGCTCCATTTGTAACAAAAGCAAAAAAATAACTCAAAAATAGCACAATTGGAAAATTTGTCAGGATTGTCTGAATAAAAATGCTTTTTAATTTCATACAACAGACTAATTTCAAGAGCAAACCAATTCATATAAAATGTGCTTTTATGTTCCTAAATTAAATGACTAGGTTTTCAAAAGGCATAAAATAACAAGTGTTGCGTATATTTAAATATTCCTCAACATTTTTGATTTTCTGTTTATTTAAGGCAAACAAACAAGCCCTTTTACAACCCAACCATGAATTATTGTTTTACTCACAGCCATTTATGTCAACTTTTTTTCTTAGCCCTGATATAATCCATCTTTTTCATTTGTGTGAGGTGAGAACAAAATTAATTTTGAGGTCTGTGGTACACACGGAGTGGGAGGGTGCGGTCAGGTCTTCCTAGATTTAAATTTGCTCTCTTTTGTCTTTCATTCATCGTAGCTATGTGATAAGATCTTGGGGCAAGTTTTTGAAGCTCCATGGCATTTATTTTGTCTTTTTCAACATAGGGATGATAAGGCTGATTATGAGAACTAAAGGAGGTGATCGCCCTGAACGTGTGGGAGTAACAACTACAACAGTATAATAAGAGCTAACCTTTACCAAGAGTCTATAACCATGTACTGGGTATTGATCTAAATGGTCTACATGAACTAACTCACTTAGTACGAAGGCCTCTTGAGAAAGAGGTGCTATAATTATCCCCAGAGATTAAGTAATTTACTTAAGATTACTCAGCTAGGTAATTGAAGAGCCAGGATTTGAACCCTGGCAGTAGAATTTGGTAAATCTTTCCTTCCTCCTTTTCTTCTCCCTCTCTGCTCTAGTCACTCCCATTGTGAGGCTACTGGGTCTGGAATGCGTGAGAGTATCAAGGAGAGGAGAGTTGGTGCGTGGAGTCCATCTGTGGTGCACGCAGCACAGAGGCCCCTGCCAGGAGCACCAAGGGTTGCTTGGAGCAGAGAGCTACCTTCAAACTCAACCTCCACTAAAATTATCATTCTGAGTTGAATAAGTCTTTTAGAAATTAACTTTCAGGGATCCACTTTAAGAAAAAGAATACAAAATTTGCTCAAAGGTGAACAGTTATTTAGGATGAGAAAGGAAATTATTTTTTAAAAAGATGATAAATCTCACAAGCACTACAAAACCTGGGGGAAAAAATGTCTTCATATGACAATGATTTTATAATATCATTTCCCACAATGAGAATAGAAAGATAATTCAGTTTGGTGGAATTAAAAAAAAATTATAAATAGTTTAGAAAAGTTCCTTTGAATTTCAAAATTTGTTTTTGGTAATGTCACTTATATTCATATTGGCTGTTAGATTTGAGTTTCTTTTGTCATTGAGCTGTTATAGGTGATGAACCCAGTTTGTGGTACTGGCATAAATCTGTCATTTCAAGGTAATGCGTCTTTCTCAAAATGTTCTCTACCATCACTAACATGATCTTTCTCCAGTTACATGGTGAGCTTGTCACAATGCTCACTATGTCACTAACATGTCACTAACATGACATTTGATCCCCCAATAGATCCAGGAATTCTGATAAATTTATTTTATGTGTTTCCCATCAAAAAGAAGAAATATCAATGATGCATTTATAATTGTATATGCTGCAATACTGAGTATGTTTCCACAGTAAGAGAGAACTTCTGTTCTTACTGGGCATTAATAAGAATCAAATCTACTTGACAATTTTAAATCTCTAATGACTGGGAGAATTTTCCATAGACTGGCTTCTGGTTCCACATATTTCAAATAATGTTTCTTCTCCAAAGCGCACATACTTCCATGCTGGGTACGATAAGACCTGTGAGTATTTAATATCACCTGTTGCCCAGTGATATTAAATATTTTAGTATCACCTCTGGCCTAGTCCTGGTACCAGATGAGCTTACATAGCGGGTGGGAGGGGTGTTCCTAAAAGCGATTCCAATACCAGGATGGCTAACAATACCTTCACCATGCCCAGAAGTGACTGTGAACCACCAAAATATATCCTATTGAACTCAAACTGGATGTACCCTGACTCAATTTCCCTTTAGCCAGATCTCTAAATGTCTGTGACCACTCCAACAACACCTGGCACAAGGGAAAGCTTGAGGAAGGAAAAGTTAGAACGGAAAGGCTTACCCATATTAACACATTACAGTTAAAATATCTTACTTTTGCACATTTTTACAAAAGCAGTTGTCCATGTGAACCACTGCTAGGAATCCTCAGTTGAGCATTGTGACAAGCTCACCATGTAACTGGAGAAAGATCATGTTAGTGATGGTAGAGAACATTTTGAGAAAGACTCATTACCTTGAAATGACAGATTTATGCTAGCTAATCATCTAACTCAATAGGTGAAAAAACTTAGCACAATTTTGTAATTAATCCTGAGGTTATGGCCTCATAGATACAAGCATTGGATGTCACTGTAAACCAGCCTTTTAAAGACCAGTTGAAAGAGCAATAGCTGTTACGTCATAGGAATCACGATGCATGAAAAAACAAAACAAAACACAACAACCCTGTTTAATAGTTATGAGACTGGGTTCTTGTGGATTGTAATAAAATTTCAAGTGCAAAATTTAATAGTTCAATTTCTTATATAACCTAAATGGAAGTGAAGATGTGTGCTCTGGAAAACTGTGTGACACGAACACACGGCTGTGTGTGCTGTTTGTGAAAGTTTAGCACAATTGTTGCATGAGGTGTGAGAATGGAAAGGCACTGTGTTAATGTCCTATTTTATATGTCCTAAACTATACATGTGTAACTAAATTAATAAATTAAAAATTACAGCTAGATCTGTTGATTTCAACCATAACCTGTGTAACAAGCAGCTGTAAAATCTCAGTGGTATGAGCAACAGGTGTGTTTTTATCACTCCTGTGTGTGCAGGCCTCCTGGGGTTGAGCTGGGCTAACCTGGGCTCTCAGGGCTGGGCTCCAGGCTGTGGGATCTGCTCAAGTTGGCACCAGGGGCTTTCATTCTTCTAAGATCAGCAGGCCGCCCAGGACACGTTCTTCCCTGACAATGGCGGAAGCACGAGAGAGCACGCCCAGCCATGCAAGGACATCTCAGGGCTCTGTTTGCATCATGCCCACTAACATAACATTGGCCAAGCATGACACAGGGCTGAGCTCAAAATCAAGGGGCAGAGATTCAATTTCCATCACCTTGAGATGACAGTAAGTCTGATGGCCAAGCTCTGTATCAGTGGGTGGAGACACGTTCCCTCCCACTGAAGTGAGGGATGAAGCAAATAGCTTCTCAATAGTAATCTGACCTACCACTGTATTCGTTTCCTGAGTTTGTGCTCACCAGTTACCACAAACTTGGTGGCTTACAACAACGGAAGTTTATTCTCTCACAG
Organism: Galeopterus variegatus; assembly: GCF_000696425.1. Lineage (NCBI taxonomy): Eukaryota > Metazoa > Chordata > Mammalia > Dermoptera > Cynocephalidae > Galeopterus > Galeopterus variegatus. The sequence continues at coordinate 64,093 of NW_007734453.1, forward strand.
TTCTGGAGGCCAGAAGTTTTCAGTATCACTGGACTGAAACCAAGCTGCTGGTGGGGCTGTGCTCTCTCCAGAGCTCTGGGGAGAAGCCAGTCCTTGCTTCTTCTGGTGTCTGGTGGCTGCTGGCGTTCCTTGCCTTGGGGCCTAATCACTCCAGTCTTTAAGGACAACACCTTCACATCTCTCTCCACTCCTTCTTCACATCGTTTTTCTGCACGTGTCACATCTCTCTCTGCCTCCATTTCCTAAGGACACTCGTGATGGCATTTAGGGCCTACCTGGATAATCCAGGTAATCACCCCCATCTCAAGATCCTTAATTTAATCATGTGTGTGAAGTCTTTCCCATATAAAGCAATATTTACAGTTTTTAGGGATTAGGAACTGATTTTTTTTTAAGTTTCAAAGATGCAAATTTTATTTATTTGTTTTTGATTGTACATATTTATGGCGTACGGAGTTAACTATCAGTATTTGTGTATAGCATGTGATGTTCAAATCAATGTTATTAGCATGGTCATTCTCACAAATCATTATTATTCTTTGTGTACCATACCCAATTACTCCCTAACCCCCCTCCACTTCTCCCTTTACCACCTCTAGTCACTATAGGTCTGTTCTTTCCCTCTGAAAGTTCAATGTTTTATTGTGGTCTTTCCTTGTGGTATTTCTCTTTCTGTGCTGGGATTCTTTCACTTAACATAATTTTCTCCAAGCTCATCCATGCTGCTGCAAATGGCAGAATTTCATTCTTTTTAATGGCTGAGTAGTATTCCATTGTGTATATATACCACATTTTCCTTATTCAGTCATCTGTCAGTGGACATTTAGGTTGGCTCTATATCTTGGCTGTTGTAAATAGAGCTGCGATGAACACGGGAGTGCAGGTGTCCCTTCAACATGATGATTTCCATTCCTTTGGGTGTCTACCCGTAAGTGGGATTGCTGGATTGTATGGTAAGGAACTGATGTCTTTGTAGCTACTATTCTGCCTACTACAACCACAATTCTTAAAAATGTTCATGATTGTAAATAGAGCTGCGATGAACACGGGAGTGCAGGTGTCCCTTCAACATGATGATTTCCATTCCTTTGGGTGTCTACCCGTAAGTGGCATTGCTGGATTGTATGGTAAGAAACTGATGTCTTTGTAGCTACTATTCTGCCTACTACAACCACAATTCTTAAAAATGTTCATGTTTATGTCAACTACTCAGAATCTAAAAAGATCTTTTATCTGATAACGGTGAATTGTTGCATATTTGGAGTGGCTTTATATTTTGGTAATTTAATTGGTTATGTGAGATTAGAAAGATTGGGAATTAGGGTGAATGCTTGCATTCAGATGCTCAAATCTGAAAAAACCACCACCTTTAACGGCTCACCTATATAACGGTGAATTGTTGCATATTTGGAGTGGCTTTATATTTTGGTAATTTAATTGGTTATGTGAGATTAGAAAGATTGGGAATTAAGGTGAATGCTTGCATTCAGATGCTCAAATCTGAAAAAACCACCACCTTTAACGGCTCACCTACACAGCTCTCTAAAAGCCCCAGCTGCCTTAAATTCCCTGGCCCCTTGAAATTTGACATTCCCTTTCTGACAAGGTACAGAAAAATGGCCAATGAGAGATTGATTTCAAGATGGTCACTTGGAGCTACCAGGTACAGACCAACAGGCAATAAAATCTGTATTTTATTGGTGTTCAGGCCAGAATCCTGCTAGGACATCTCTGTCTGCAGGGGCAGGTGAAGTGACACACTGGAATAGCTTTTTAAGATGAGACCCTAGAGCTACAGAATCCAGGTAACACTCTTTAGCCTCAATAATGTCTCGATAATGAAGAAAGCCTGGAAATTTCCCCAAAGGTGAGAGGATTTTGAGACTGATTTCATAGACTTTGAAGGTTTGCTTTGGAGAAGAAACTGTGTAGCTTAGAGTTTTCAAGGGCATGGCAGCTTAAGGAGATGCCTCTGAAGAGGATGAACTTGTCTTTTTATTAAATATAATGGAATCTTTGAGGTAGAAGGAATAGAGTAAGTGTAATCCAGTTGCTTAATTTTGTAAATGAAATAACTGAAGTCCTGATTGGTTAAGTTTGCCAAGACCATATAATCAGCACCAGAGCAAGGACTAGAACCCAGGTCTTCTGAGGACATGCTGAGTGGTTTTCGCATTGCAATTACACAATAGATGCTATTTGGCTGGGCTGCCCAGCTTGGAAGGATTTCTCTTTTCCTGGGACCAGTTTGTAAAACATGGGGATTGTCCCCATGGGCCACGGTTGTATAGTATGGCCCCAACTTCCTGATGAGCGAGAGTGTCCCTCCCATGAATCTGAAATCTGAAACTGATGCATGGAGAATGGCAGTTGTGGAGCTGTCACTTTGTGGCCGTATTCTAGAAAGAAGGAAGCATGTGGGGGTAGCTTGGAGTCTTGACTCTGCTACTCATTAGTTCCGTAGCTTGGGGCAAGTTACTTAACTTCTCTTTCCCCAGTTTCCTCGTCTTTAAATAATGATAGTGACACCTAGTTTGTAGCATTATTGTGAGGACTAAATGGGAAAACACCTTCAAAATGTGCAGAACAATGTCAGTCACACAGTAAACATTCAGCATATGTCAATTTATCTCCTGCTGAGGGCCAGGAGTCACCAAGGCTTTTGGATACTGGGTGATAACCCAGGATCCTTCCAATCAACAACATTTCTCCTTTCATTAACCTAAGCAAGCCAGAGTCAGCTTCTGTTTCTCAAAATAAAAATAACTCAAAAAAATAGTGATGTTCATGCATAATGGCTCCTATGCTTTAGGGACATTATGTATAATGTGATGGTTCTCACTCAGATGTGTGAGTGTATACGTGTGTGTACTCTGGTAGCAGAAAATGAGAGCACACATTCTGTTTGACAAAAAAATTAAAAATCAATATTTAAGGGAAGAAGTACTAAAAAGTAATGTGTACTGATAGTTCTCTACAACTGTGAATGGAAGTTGAGCCAGTTAGATCTATATAAAGAGGGGATAGACAAATTGATCTAGATAATGATGTGTAGAGAAATGGATCATCATTAATGTATTCAAGAGCTGGTTATCAATGCTTAAATTACCAAAATATTGACTTAAATAACTTAAACTGCCAATGCTAGTAGAGAAAATTGCTGCCTCACACCATATTTATCTGCTTACATAGATCTAAACATATATAATATGAAATTATAAATAAAGTTCAGCTACTTAAATGTACATTTAGGAGAGAAAGATCATTTTGATAGCCTATATTCCATAACATTAGAGGGAGTGATTTCTAATATTATGTACCAAGTACACTTTTGTCTAGCAACTTGCTGTCTTTGTACTCTACATAAATTAGATATATAGTGGCAGGTTCAATTAACTCTGCAGAATAAAAATAGCAATCTCTAAAAGCAACTTCAGGACATTTCTGTATAATTCTACAAGATGCCTTCATACCATTCAATAAATATAACAAATATGCTGGTAAAAATAGCATTTGCTTTGAATTTGGGGTGGAAAATAGAATAAGTGAGGATATTAATAAATACTAAATCTCTAAATGAATCTTCAAGTCCATTAAGAGTTTGAATGCTGCATTTGAAGCTCATAACTCCAGACAATTCCCTGTCTAACTTAGCTTTGGCAAATGTTTATTTTGAGAAATGCTCAGTCATCTGTTTTACAAGCTGATTCTCTTTACACCTGAAACTTTTCATAAGAAAGTTGATGGCATAAAAATTGACTCTATTATTAGGAAGGCTCAAGCTCATCTGCTTTAGGGTTGGGGAATACATGAAAAGATATAGATCACTTGAACTGTGAGGAATCTGAGACAGTATCATATCTAGCCTTTTGTTTATAGATTGTAAATCGAAGCCAAAATGGTGAAGTACCTGTGCCGCCGCACAAAAGAATTTGGCAGAACCAGGATCATACCCAGTCCCAGTCCAAGACTCTTTCCACCACATCCATGTTAACTCTCATTTTATATACAAAGAGGCTGTACCCTGGAGCAGTTAAGCAACTTACTAAGAAGGTCAAATGGCTAGTTGATGGTTGATGGTGACCAGCAGACCTCTTGATTCTTGTCTGCTGGTTTTGATCTAAATTGATAAGGGTTAGACATTAGGCTGAAAATAAAAATACCTTTGTTAAAAATATTGGCTCGTATTTGTGCCAAAGCACTCTGGACTTGCCCGGACGTCAACAGCCAGTGGATACAAAGAAGATACCAGCAACATTGGGACCCGTGTTTCTCTGGTCCCCACTGGCACAGAAAAATGTAGACTGGGATGTCCAGCTTAGGCTCTGCTGAGATACCTGGCAATGCAGGGGTATAAATGACGTGAAGCAGAGGTACTAGAATTAAACTTTGCCTGTCATTCTGTTCTCCCTTTAGACAGCCCTGAGTATACCCAGAGGAGTTTTGACAACCTGGCAATTGCTTTACATAACATGTTGCTCTTTAGTTTCAATGATGAATTTCTCTTTGTCGATCAAACTTGTCATTTCTCTCCTTCACTCATTCAACAAATTTTTATTGAGCTCCTACCTACTATGTTCCAGGAACTGGGGATTCCATGCTGAATTCCCAAATGTGGTTCCTGGCCTAATGGAGCTTATATTCTGGAGTGAGACACAGGCAATAAACAAGTAAACAAACAAATATACCAAAGATTTGCAGATTATTATAAATGCTAGGTAGGAAATATACAACATGTTATAATAAAGGATAATGGTGGGTGTGAAAGCAAATCTACCTTACATAGGGCGGTCAAGAAAGGCTTCCGAAAAAGTGACACTTAGGCTGAGACCTGACAGATGAGGAAGAGCCAGATGTATGAAGACCCAGGGAAAGAGGGATTCTAGGCAGCGGCAACAACAGCTATGTTCTAAGAGTTGACAGGAGACCAGTATGCTTGAGGGGTATTGATCAAGGTTGGGAAAACCTTGAGAGAAATTTCTAAAAGAACTCTAGGGCATTTTTATTGCTCTTGGATATATGTGGTATCCATGGATAATAGACACTGTAGTGCTGTGTCCAGAGCCTTGCTTCAGGGCTGATGTGCCCACCACAGTCCTGGCAATATGAATGTTCACAGCTGTACTTATTATTGGGATATCCCCCCCCCACACACACACAGAAGGGAGCCACCCAAAGTTATGACCTTCTCCCCTCTCCTGAGAGCAGTTCATGACCAGTGACTGCCTGGTGTGGGGATACAAAAGTCTGAAGTCCTCAACTCAATTTGGGACAGCTCTCAGGACCATTCTAGCTTCCTTAGGATTGACTGAGTTCTCTGCGTAATCCCACATTCCTTGTTTTTTGTTTTTGTTTTTTAATAAGCTTATCTTCTGTGAGCACAACCTAATAAACCTGCATGTAGCTCCCCATTTTAGAGATTATTTTCTGGCAACTCAATCTAATATAATTAGTGCTGGGTGTAGCTATAGAAAGCTGATTCTAGAGCAGGATTTTGAATATCAGTCATTATTACTGATGGCTGGTAATGTCCATCACTGGTGGCACAGCCTGTAGCAGGCTGGGGCAGTGCAGTTGCTGAAACTCTCACTGGAGGTGAACTGAAATGGGATACGAGCAGGAGGGGGCTGGTGCAACATACTCAGCCATTGAGAGGCGTGAGGAAAGTGGTAGCTTTAAGGACTGTGGAATTGGGTAATGATGGCTTAGTGCCATTAATTTCTAGAAGAGCAGCAATGACAGGCTCAGGACAAACTTTTAAGGCAAAATGTGAAGGCCAGGGTCTCCTTGGTAACATTTAAGGAAGCCCTAATCTCCTACAGTTGGAGGGCAGACAGAGTTATTCTTATTCTTAAGACTTATTCTTAAGACTTATTCTTAAGACTAGTGGAGCTTTAGAGAAGGTTGAATTGTCAAGACTTGGCAGGTCTCCTATGACAAGGTCAAGGACCTAACAGTGAAGGAGAGGGACCTACCACTTGGGAGGAGAATATCTGGGCAGATGCACTTGAAAACCTTGAACTTCCGAATTCTTCCAAACCTTCTGGGCCCACAGACATGGCCCATCCCTCCTGCTAGAAAACAGTAGCCCCTCCTCTTCCCTGAAGATCATGTGGAGGGATCAAGAGAGGCAGATGACGTAGAAGACAGTGCTTTGCTCTTCATCTCCACTTTTTATCATTCAAGCAGCATCTAGGATCAAGTTATATTATAAGCAGCTGGGCAAGAGCTGAACCTGCTGATGGAAGAGAGGAATTGTATGCCAAAGGAGCTGCAGGACCTAGCCAGCATGTACCAGCAGGAGCTGGGAAAGCATGCATGGGACTGGATCCTGAGGGATGGGTGGAGCATAAATTTGGGTAGGGGAGAGTTTACTAATACAGAATTGTGTGATACATAATTTAACACACTAGCCAGGATTCCAGGAGATGGTACGAATATTGCTGCTAGGATGGCTCTTAGAAGCTCGGTGAAAGTGAAGGCCCACCTATACTAAGTGAAGGAGATGATATGACAGATGACAGAAAAGTGGTCATGCTAGAGTGGATATACATGTAAGACTGGAAAACCCACTAGTCCACAGGAAAGCCCAGAGGGACACCAGCCCTGATAAGAATCTTAATAGGTTTTGGCTCCTGGAGGCCGGAAATGATGGTAGGAGATGTTGTTACAGAACAGAGCTTCCTGATAGCAATGGGGATTCTAGGATCCCACCAAGACAGGGGCCAGGTGGCTCAATCAAGGTGGTTGAAATGATTGCAGTGAGCAATTAAAGCCAGAAGAATAGCCAGGGGGCCAGCCTGTGGGAAGAGAAGGGGTTTGTTCACGGATCATGGAACATGGTGTTCCTAGAAGTAAGTCGGAAGGGCAACCAATAAGAGTATTGCTTAATTTCTGTGAATCAAAAGAAACCAAGAATGAAAAACCAAGAGGCTCATGGTTGCCACTCCAATAAAAACTTGTGATCTCTTGCCAGGTTTCTAGACCTGAGCTGTCTCTCAGATCCAGACCCACTGACAGAAGGAGAGGCTGGGCCCTGCACAGGACTCCAAGACACTGCATTCAGTAGTAATTTCCCCCGTTTTTCCCTCATAAAGCTCATTGACTCAGGTACCTACACTGGGGAAAGGGAAATGACAAGCTCTTTTGAAGATTGTTAGACCCAGAGTCTGAATTGATAGTAATATCAGGGCCAGAATAGACCCACTTTTAAAGTAAAGGTGTAATAAAGAAACCTGGCACAGGCCTAGATCACAGTAGTTCCTCTGGATTTAGACCCACCTGATTGTTTCCCTGGTATGGAACAGACCCACTTGGGAGGTGGCAAAATCCCCTTGATCCGAAGGGTAAGCTCTATCATAATAGAAGCCTCTCCACCTCCCCCAGCCAAGAGAATGAATCAAAACCAATACTGCATCCCATCCCAGACATCAAAGACTTAAGGCAGGAGTGGTGGTCCTCATCAAATCCCCATTTCATTTTCCAATCCAGCCCCCACAAAACCGGTTGGATCATGGCAGGTTACAGTGGGCTACTACAAACCTAACCAAGTAGCTGCTCCAAGTAGCTCTGAAGGACAGGTGGATTTATTTTTTATTTATTTTTTGCTGGAGCAGATTAAAACAGACTTGGGCTAGGTATGTGGTCATTAATCTGGCAAATGTGATATTTTTCCACCCTTATTAGAAGACATGGTCAGAAACAGCTTGCATTCAGTGTAACAGACAAAAATAGTCATATATGCTTTTGTCCCAGTGCTATGTTAACTCTTCCCCCTTGTCCAGTATAGTCTGAAGGCACGGACTTCAGACTATAGATATTCCTTAGAACTATAGACTATAAATATTCCTTCAGAATCTAGATATTCCTGGGGCCGGCCCGGTGGTGCACTGCTACAGTGCGCCGCTTGGGAAGCGCGGCAGCGCTCCCACCGAGGGTTCGGATCCCACATACAGACCGGCTGCTCACTGGCTGAGCAGGGTGCGGACGCAACACTGAGGGTTGCGATCCTGTTGCCGGTCCCGGTCCGGTATGGGCGTGACACTGAGGGTTGCGATCCATTGCTGGTCACGAAAAAAGACAAAAAGGGGGAAAAAAAAGAAAAAGAATCTAGATATTCCTTAGAACATCATAATGTTCCACTATGTTAATCAGACCAAATGAACAAAAAGTGGCAGGTACACTGGAGGTCTTGTTAAGTCACACGTCCTGTAGAGTATGGAAAATAAATCCTATGAAGATTCAGGGGCCTGTCACATTAATGAAGTTTTTAGGGCCCAATGGTATGGGCCATATTGGGACATATTCTCCAAGTCAAGGATGACTTATTGTAACTTGCATCTCTCACTGCCAAAAAAGAGGCACAGTGCTTCAGGTTTTGGAGGCAACGTATTTTGTACAATTCCTACCCATTGTCATGGGGTCATGGAGGCTGTCTGTTTTAAGTGCAGCCCAGAGTAGGAAAGGGCTTGCTGTAGGCCCAGGCTATGATAAAGCAGCTCTGCTGCTTGGGCCAAAAGGCCTGGCAACCCCTACCAAAGTAGAGGTACTGGTGGTGGAAGAAAACACTGTGTGGTGTTTATGGGACGCACCAACAGGAAACCATCAACATGGACTCCTAGGTTTATGAAGCTAGGCCATTCCATCTACAGCAGAGAAGTATACACTATTCAAAAAACAATGTCTGGCATAGAACTGGACCCTGATAGAAATTGAGTATCTGACCATGAATACCAAATGACCCATCCATCACGAGCGGGCTGTGTCAGACCCTCGAGGTCACAAGGCAAAGTGGGCTCATGAGCAATCCATTTTAAGATGGGAGTGGTACACCCAATGACCATTATATAGTGTTCTTCAATGGAGAGGATACATAATGGAATCCAAGGGAGGAGAAGCAGAGGTGGTCTGTTACTGTCACTCCCAGCGACTTACCTGGGGAATTGCTACTTCCCATTTCCACAACTCTATGCTCTAGGGGTCTAGAAGTCCTGTTTCCCAGAGGGACAATGCTTCCCACATACTGTGCTCCTTTGAACTTTAAACTGTGGCTGCCACCTGGTTACTCTGAGCTTCTTATGCCGGGATATCAGCAGCCAAGGAAAAGAAATTGCATTCTGTTATGAGTAATTGGTCCTCAATATTAGGAAGATGTAAAGGCTACTACTCTACATGGAGGGCAGGGAAGAAAATAATTGACACTTCAGTGATCCATTTGGACACTGATATGGATCGTGTCCCCCAAGTTTTATGTATTAGTAGCTTAATTCCCACTGTAACTGTTGAGGGTGGGAAATCCTATCATGGAAATTGAAAGTTGGGGTCTTGAAGGGGTGATTAGATTGTAGGACCATGCCATAGTGAATGGATTAATAATGGTGGCCAGGGGTATAGTTCTAGGGACATTAAAAGGAGAGTGCATGAGGAACTATCTCCTCTCTGCTCCACCATTTTCTGCCCTGGGTCACCGTCGCCACCACAAAGACCCTCACCAGATATGTTCCCTGGACTTTGGACTTCCCAGCCTCAGAAACTGTGAGCAATAAATTTCATTTTCTTATAAATCATCCAGTTCCAGGTATTTTGTTATAAACAACAGAAACAGACTAAGACACTTTACCAAGTTTTAAAGGAAAAAATTAAAGTGCAGCCCCACTGCCTGAGAATAACATGGGAATCAGGAGCTCAGAACCTTCAGAAGTGATCTGGGTCATTCCACCAGGTATGCACCATTAAGACCAGCTGCGGTTCTAGCCAAGAGTTAATGGAATCTAGAATAAAGGCAGTGGAAGAGGAGAATGGTGGGTATCAGTTACAGCCTTGAAATCAATTGTAGCAGCAAGAATTTTTTTTTTTGTACTTGTCCTGTCTTATAAATTTTTTCTGCAAACAAGATCAATGAGAATCCTGGAAAAATTGTTTCTTTGATGGGGCAGGTTTACTATAAAAAAAGTGGATCTGAGTGTGGAAGGGGTGGGCTATAATTGATACTGTTTTCCTCCATCCAGATCCCTTTTCAGAACCCATGCATCCACCTCTGGCTCTTGGGAATACTGGCTGATAATGGCTCACAGCTCTGTCCCTTATCCAAGGTATGCACCCCCCTCTGCCAAGGGGACAACCAGGCTCATGTGGGAATAAAAAGGCCTGGCCTCCTATCTCAACGTGGAGCAACTCTTGGGAGCCATCCCAGCGTCAGAGCCCCCCATCAGATTGCTTGATGTCTCCGTTCAGTTTCTCCTGCCCAGTCCTGGCTTCCTCACTTCCTTATATCCTGACAGCACTCCCCAGTAAATCTTCAGTGGACAACTTTCCATCTCAGAGTTCATTTCCAAGCATCCCAATTTAAGACACCATCACAGTGGACACATAACCTGAAACCAATTCTTTGGTGCTTGTATGTGAAGCCAAGGTGCTCGACCTTAGTTGGCTGGAATGTATGTTCTCCTGGGGAAAGGGTTTAAAAAGGTTTTAACCATGTTGCTCTGAGCTATTTGCATCTTGTGCCCAGGCCTCTGTTGGGGGCTTACATTCGTGAGCAAGCATTATCATATGCCTAAGGGAAATGTGTTGGTTTTGGGAACAGGGGAGGTAGAGTTGGGGGATGTGGAGAGATCTTGGACTGTGCTTCTGGTAAAGGGGAGTGCGGTTTGTAACGTGAGGCCGTGTTGTGGGGAAGTCAGAGTAAAAGAGAGGGAGACAGAGGAAGACGGTAACCCTGCCAGAGGGCTGCCTTTATTTTAGGCTTTATCTTTGATAAGGGTTTCATCCTGTTATATTCAGGTAGCTGAACAGTTGATGGAGAAATACATCTGGGGGAAAGGGACCTCTTCCTGCATCTCAGAAATCACACACTGCTTTGCCTTTGAGCTATAAGCTGTAGCTGCTCTGCTTTCTGCCAGCTCTGATGGGAGGGTAAACCTCATCACCTCATTCACCAGACTCTCCTGACTGCGGTCAAGTTGGATAAACAAAGGCTACGGGGTTGGGAAGTGTGGGGGAGTTTTCAGATCAACCTTATTGAGCTCTTGGTAAGGGAAGGAGGCTTGCATGTGTGGAGGGGCCTTGGTGTTGGCTCTACTTGGTGGGTCATGGGTGGCCTGGTGTCATGGCCAGGGGCTGGAACTGCAGTTGGATTCTCTCGCATGCTTCATTCCAGTCCTCCTGGGTGGTACTCTGCCCCTGAGGCCATGGGGACCAATCCAGCTTGTGCAAAAATGGGTTCCCTGCTCAGCTCTGTAGATGGATTGCCAGGCAGAAAAATGTGGTCAGCAGCAGGATCTGCCAGTGGCAGATTGCTGGTTGGAGAGTGGGGTGGAGGGAGATTGCTGGATAGGCAGGGGTTGTCATTTTTCAACCGTGACTAATAAGAAATCTGGATTTTCTCAGTTGTAAAAACTCTTCCCACTCTTTCCTTTCCCTCTTCACAAGGTAATTGCAAAAGTCTAGAGCTCTGGAGTTATTTTATGTTCTCTTTTGATGGCCTAAAGTGAATTAGAAGCTGGAAAACATTGTACATGGGAAATACTATATGTGTATTTTGTATTACATCTTAAGCTCAATGTTATATGAGAACAAATGGTTTAAAGGAGTTTGTGCACACAAAAGAGGTTGGCAATCATTTTAAGCTCAACATTTGGCCCAAATTAGCAATTTTCAAAGTCATGTTTATATTTGAATACAAAGATTTTTTTTTTTATTTCAAACCAATTGCTGCTGATCAGTAGCATAACTTCAAATTTGCTACAGCCTACAGGAATGGGGAGGAGGGGAGGGACAGAGTGAAGTGGAAACTTTGAACTTGGACTTAGAAGACCTTGGATTGCAGCCCTTATATTTGTTAGCCAAATGATCTTGGGCAACTTACTTAATTTCTCTTCCCCTCAGTTTACTCAATGATAAAATGAGGTAATCTTTATCTCATTGGGATGTGGGGAAGATCAAGACATAATAAAAGTGAAAATATTTTGAAAATCATAAATTCTGCACAAATGTTAATTATTATTAGTGGAAATGTGCATGGAGTTGTGCCAGAGCTCACTAGGATCCAAGTAAAATCCTAGTAAAATTCAGGTCTTAGTCCTGATTTTAAAATCCTAGTAAAAATTTCAGGACCTGGAAAGGGTCAGGTATGAGTCACAAACAAGAATATATATAGCTGTAGGAAACATGGCCATCATTGAATCCAATTCCTGCTCCCATTAAGTATTTTTCCATGAATTTTACATCCCAACAAAATAACAGTCTTTTTTCCCCTATAATGATTTTTATGTAGTTATTCACCAATGAACAAAGAGATAGTTCTGCTCCAAGGTGTATGTCCCTTGGAAATTATTACTGTAGCTTCTAGGTTTGTCTCTTAGGAATTTTCAGCCCCTGGGACTTCAAACTATGACATTTTTGCTTTTTTTTTTTTTTTTTTAAAGATTCATCCCTATTCCATGACAGGCCAGTTTTACAGAACACTCCACTAAAGTTATCACAGATTTAGCGTAATTGCAATACTGAGTTTAATGCAAACTAAACTCTTCTACCTACACATCTTCCCATCATATCATAGACAGTGCTGACAGCAGTCAGTCTGTGTTAGGCCAAGGAAAGGAGAGAGTACTGCAACCAAGTTAAATCCGTGTTCTAAAACCTTTGCTAGACTTTTCTATTTGCCATAGGGATCTTGTATCTGTTGGGATATTTTTAGCTGCAAATAATAAAAAAAATCCCCATTCAATCTGGACTAACCAGAAGAAAATTTATTATCTTCCCAAAGAAGACTATGGAGTTGGATAGGCTCCAGGAGCAGTCCATCAGAGCCTAGGCATCACTTCTCTTCTTTTGGCTCTGCCTTCCTCTATGTTGATTTCAACCCCTGGGTTGTTAGAAAAATGGCTGTAGCAGTTCTAGGAATCAAAACGGGACATGGGTGTCAATAATTAACAACAATTTATTGTCTATTTTCAAATGGTCAGAAGAGAGGAGTTCAAATGCTCTGAACACAGAGAAATAATAAATGTTTGTGATGATGGATATGCTAATCACCCTGATTTGAGTATAGCACATTGTCTATCACTCTGTATCCCATAAATACATATGTCCAAATAAATAAATGTTTATTAAAAAAAATGGCACATAGAAGTTCTCCCAAGGAGGAAGAGGGCCCACCTCTTCCAATGTCTTCTTAGAAGTGAGAAAACTTTTCTTGGAAGCCCCAAGTAGACTTTCTTTCATGTCTCATTGGCCAGAATTGGGTTGTATGCCTATTCATAGACCAAAACTTGGCAAGGGATAGTAGCATTACCATGATTGGATAAGAAAAAATCAGGGTCTACCCCCAGAACTGTGGGTGGAATTGCCTTTCTCTTTGTCATGTGGTCACCTGCAAAAAATGGAGTGGATACTTCGAGAAATTTGGCTTCTGATAGGATGAAAAAAAGGGGGAGAAATGAATTGGGTAGGCAACCCAATGTATCCATGGCCAATCTCTTTCAGAACAGACTTCTTTCTGTGCAACTTAAAAAGTTGAAGATTGCTTATTTCACTTAACATGGTGTCCTCTAGGTTCATTTATGTCATTGAAAATGACAGAATTTCTTTTTTTTTTTTTTTTAAGGATGACTAGTATTTTATTGTGTATATACACCAAGGACAGAGAGACAAATACCATACAAACTCTCTTATATGTGGAATCTTAAAAAGTTGAACTCATAGAAGTAGATAATAGAATGTTGGTTACCAGAGACTGGGGTGGTGGTGTTGGGGGTGGACAGGAAAAAGGGAGAGGTTGGTCAATGGGTACAAAGTTGCAGTTAGATAGCAGAAATAAGTTCTAGTGTTCTACTGCACAGTAATATGACTGTAGTTGATAATAATGTATTATATATTGCAAAATAGCTAAAAGATAGGATTTTAAATGTTCTCACCACAAAGAAATGATAAATATTTTGAGGTGAATATGCTAATTACTCTGATGTGATTATTCCACAACATATGAATGTATCAAAATGTCACTTTGTACCCCACAAATATATTACTTGTCAATGAAAAATAAAATAAAACTAAAAAAAGTTGAAGATTGCTAACACACTGCTGAGAGAAGCACTATTGTATGCAGAATGCTTTCAATAAGACCCCATGTAAAAAAGAAACCAAAACAAGTGAGGATGGAGCGGGGATGAAAGGGAAATGATGTGGGAAAGTGTGCTTCCCATTCCGTTTTAAGAGAAAAACTGGAAAACATCCTTCAGATGGATAAATCCCCACAAGGCTTGGTAGAGAATTCTGACATAACTTTTTTGTTTCCTTGCAAAAGGAAAGTCTCAGGTGATTCTCAGATTTTAATACCGTAGGGACAACTGCAGATAAACTCTAGTAGTCCCTCAGCAGGGTCTCAGTGAAAAATTTTATTTTATTTATTTTTTTTGGCAGCTGGTTGGTATGGGGATCTAAACCCATGACCTTGGTGTTACCAGCACCATGCTCTCTCAAGTGAGCGCCAGTGAAAATTTTGATATGCTTGCTCATTTTCTAAAGCACAGAGTCCTATTCCAACCTAACCAGTTGTTGATTGAATAAAGTCCCGTGGCAGTGTCACAGACCATGGAGCAGGGAGTGCTGTGGAGAGGATCAGAACCCAGGATACCCATCTAGGATCCATGGCCAAGCTTGGGCCAACCAGATGAGGTTGCCGCACAGAGGGAGTGCGAGAGAAAGATGAATTTTAATAGGTTGGCACTAGATAGTGACGTGGATGAATTTAAGTCCCACTAGTAACAACCAGCAGGGCCATGTCTTGGTGTTGGGCTCTGAAGATCTCCAGATAGTCATGCTGATGTAGGCTGTACATTTTTGTCTGGCTCTTAATGATGATATAGGGATTTATGAATTTGTTCATTTCTTTCTTTCTCAATGAGATCTCTGTTGAAAAGTTTTCAGGGGCAGCTCCTGGCTCTGGAAAGGCAAACAAGTCCATCAGTTTAATGTGATGTTTCCTTATGGAAGTTGTTTATACCACCCTTCAGCTCTTACATAGTTCTAAATATCATTACTTTCTTAGATGAGTATGCTTTTACTTTATTTTTGTTTTTACTTTTGATAACAATAATAGTATAATTTATTGATTTTCTACTATTTTCTGCTAAGTGTACTTTATGTATCTCTATCTATCTATTTACATCTTTGTAACCCTCACAAAAACTCTGCAAGGATATTATTATTCTCATTTTATGAATAAGGCAACTGAAGCTCAGACACTTGACGAAGATCACATATTAAATGGTGGGGGTGGGAAATGAACCCAGATCTATGAATCTCCAAAGCCTCAGTCTACCCATGCACCTCCCTACCTCTCCTGAGCCATGATGTAAAGTGAGCATTTGCTTCTTTGCAACCCCCCTGCAAGGTGACTTCAAGCTTAGTCGATGATGGTTATGCAAATTCGTCTTTTATATAATCTTTTAAAGATTCTCACTTTACCCCACAAATAGCTCAGAATTTGATTTATTTTCATGGAAGACTATAATGAGCTACCACTTTAGGACATCAGTATTTCTGTATGGGAACTATTGTTTCTCTCCAAGCCTTGTGGCTGAGGGGAAGTCAAATCAACATATCCTAAATTCTATTTTAAAGTAGTGATTGGATCCCACCCTGTACAGGACAAAAGGAAGTGAATTTAGAGTTGGGATTGATGGGTACCATATGGCTGAAAAGGGGAAAAAATAGTTACATTCAGCAGGAAAAGGTTAAGCTTGAGTGTTATCCAAAGTTGTACAAACCAATATGTTAGCCTTGACCACTGCTCTAATGCGTGTTCCTCTCTTCCTCCTATCCTGTAATTCATTAGGTCTGGGCTAAGAGAACGTGGGGGGACATATCAACGGAGTAACACAGATGAAAAGTTGAGTGGAGGCCTCCTTGAGATTTGAGTAAAAATGTGGCTTGAAGTTTCTTTACTTTATTTGTGTTTTGTTTCAGACCTCACGGTACTGGAGCTGAAAATATGTGTGTGTGTTGTGTTAATGTGTTTAGCAGCGTGATTGATTTAACAGATACTCAGTGAGGCCAACCAGAGGACCCCTCTCAATAGCACAACATCAGACTTGAGGAGCGTGGTTCATTCTGAGGAGCCCACGTGTGAGATGACAAGTTCCGTGGGCTTGTTCCTGCCCCGTGGCTTTGCTGATGAGCTGTGCGTGATGCCTGGCAGTGTCACCGTCACGAGAGAGGGTGACTGGAAAAGGGCGGCTGCGCCACTCCGTGTGTGACTCTACACTGAAGCATCGGAAATATAAATAAAAGGTTGTCGTGGCTTTCTTGATTTTGGAAGAGAAAAGCTTTTCAACAGCAATGTTACTCAATTCAGCTCCTGCTTTCCTCGCCAGCAGCTTGAGGAGAATGGAACTTGAAAGGGGGTGGGGTGGAAGCGGTGCAGCCAGAGGAACCTCATTAGTCAGCCACTGGAATAGTCTGGGGTCAATATGGGGTATTCCTCCCACCGTGTTTCTATTGCAACAGGAATCATCCAAGCCCCTCAAACACAGATTGACCCTCAGATATTGCCAGAGGAATGACTGGGAAAGCCAGTTTTCAATGCACAGAAAAAAAGCCTTTTCTCTCTTTTAGTGCAAAGCTTATGCTGCTTTGATTCAGGAGGATCCACTGTTACAGCTTCCCACTTCGGGAGCAACATAATCAGGATCTTTCAGCTAAATCTCCTTAAATCCAGAATGTATTTCTTTAGGCAGAGGCTGGGAGGGTCAATCCTGACCTTCACTTGGCTTCTGCTCTGGGCTGCTCTAGAATGACCTGGGTAGTGTGGTGGGGATCTGGGCTGCAACAGTGCTCAGTGTTGGACTGTATGTGTTGCAGGGAGAGCTGGTGGTTCCTGGTGGCCTGAGCCAGTCTCTCCACGTTCCCTATTAGCCATTGTCCATGCTGCTGGTGGAGCTTTAAATCTTGGCATGTGAAAGCTGGAAAGGACTTTGGAGATTATTCATTCATTTATTTATTTGGCAGCTGGCTGGTATAGGGATTCTAACCCTTAACCTAACTGGCCAGCCTCATATTTATTTATTTATTTTTAAATCAATTGTAGTGAGGAAACATTAGCATACAGTAAAAGGTACCCATTTTAAGCAGACAGTTAAATGAGTTCTGACAAATGTAATTTTCTCTTAAAAACACTGTTGTAAATGTTGATCTAAACTATGCTTTTGTGGACTAGTCAGGAGGACCTAAACTTGGTCTATAATGTGACTTCTATGGAAGGTCCAAGAAGGCCTCTTAAAAATGAGCTTTGGAGTATTACCTATTTAAGGACTTTTTTTGTTTTAGGCAACCTACTTTATTTACTAAACAATAATTGTCTATATTTTCACATATTTTATTTACAGCATAATTATAATTGAAGTATAGTATCTCATGATACAGTTGTATCATAATTTGTTTAGTCAATTACTTCCTATTTGGGTTCATTTAAACCATTTTCAATGTCTCACTATTACATATTCTGAGTTGATTTCCATTAAATAGTTACATTTTTATTGATTTAGAGGAGATCTTCACATCTTATAGATACTAACATTTTGACATATACTTGTGATATATATTTAGAATATTTTTCGAGTTTGAATGTGGCCATTTAATTTTGTTTATGATTTTTTTACTTAAAGAAATTATTACATGCAATTATACAAAGTTTTTCTCTATCCATTTTCAATTATATTTACTTGTATATTACTACTTTTATTTTCCTGTATTTTCTCAGTTTTACAGAATCTTTATTATTTTTATCTTTTTTTTTAATTGAAACACGATTGTACATATCTGTGGGGTACAGCATTGAATATCAATACCTGTGTGCAATATGTGATGCTCAAATCAGAATAATTAGTATGATTACAACCTTACATTGTAATCATATTTTGTGGCCCTTTACCAATTTTTCACTAACCCCTTCTTTGCTCTCCCCCTTTCCCACCTCTGATGGCCTCAGTACTGTTCTCTCCTTTTGAAAGTTCAGTGTATTATTGTGATTGTTGTTTCTTTCTTCCTTTTTTTATTTTTATTTTTTGTTTATGTTTTTAACTCCCACTTATTAGTGAGGACATGTGATATTTCTCTCTGTGGCTGGTTTATTTCACTTAACACAATTTTCTCTAAGTTCATCCATGTTGCGGCAAATGGCGGGATTTCATTATTTTTTATGGCAGAATAGTATTCCATTGTGTAAATATAACTCATTTTTCTTAACTAGTCATCCAATGATGGACATTTAGGTTGGTTCCAACTCTTGGCCATTGTAAATAGAGCTGTGACAAACATGGGAGGGCAGGCATCCACTTGACATGATGATTTCCATTCCTTTGGGTATGTACCTAGCAGTGGAATTGCTGGATCATACGGCATTTATATCTGCCATTGTTTGAGGAAGCTCCATACTGTTTTCCATAATGGCTGCTCTAATTTACAGTCCCACCAACAGTGTAGGAGGGTTCCCCTCTCTCCACATCCTTGCCAGCATTTGCTACTTTCTGTATTTTTGCTAATATCCAGTCTAACTGGGGTGAGATGGTATCTCAGTGTAGTTTTGATTCACATTTCCCTGACGCTGAGTGATGTTGAGCATTTTTCCATGTGTCTGTTGGCCATTTGTATGTCTTCCTTTAAGAAATGTCTATTCAGCTCCTTTGCCCGTTTTTTAAATGGGTCAATTATTTTTTTACTGTTGAGTTCTTTATTTAATTAATCAGGATATTAATCTCTTGTCAGATGCATAGTTTGCAAGTATTTTCTCCCATTCTATAGGTTGTCTTTTTGCTCTGTTGTTTCTTTTGCTGTGAAGAAATTTTAGTTTGATATAATACCATTTGTTTATTATTTCTTTTGTTGCCTGTGTTTTTGGGGTTTATTCATAAAGTATTTGTCCAGTCCTGCTTCCTGAAGTGTTTCCTCTATGTTTTCTTTTAAGAGTTTTACAGTTTCAGGTCCTATATTTAAGTCTTTAATCCATTTTCAGTTGATTTTGGTACATGGCAAGAGATACGGGTCTAGTTTCATTCTCCCGTGTATGGATGTCTAGTTTTCCCAGCACCTTTTACTGAAGAGGCAATCTTTTCCCCGATGTATGTTCTTGGTGCCTTTTCAAAGATTAGTTGGCTGTAAATATGTGGGTTGATTCCTGTGTTCTCTATTGTGGTTGGGGGATTTTTTTAAGATAATCCTTTTCACTTTATTGTTGAGGAAGCACGTCCAGGGAGGATGAGTGACCAGTGTAAGACCACAGAGCATTTAATGCAGAACCAGGAACTAACCTCATCTCCTGGCCTCAGTTTCTCCTGTGGGTCTTCTCCTGGAGTGTTTGCTGTGACGGGTCTCTGGGGTTTGCTGAATCCTGGTCCTGCCACAGCAGGGACTTGGCTGAGGGCCTTAAAAGGTCCTCAGGAAGCCGCTGCCTTAGAGGAACCCCCTTTGAGCAGCAGACAAGCTTATTTAGCACCTTCCAGGAGGTAAAAGAGAATGGAGCCAATTATGTGTCCGGATTACTGGAAGTTTCTTTTCCACACTTGATTCTCTGGTCTCCCATGGTGTATGAGTTGCTTGTTAAATTAATGTTTGCCTGTCTGGAGTGCCAGAGGGATAGACATTACAGGCCAATTAGAGATAAAAATCAAACCAACCAGAGTTGTCCTTTTAAAAATTAAAAGTCCTTTTTATGTGCTGTGGAGGTGTCGGCATTATCATAAAGACTAATTAGGACATTTTACAACATCCTGGTAACGGGAGGAAACAATATTGTTGGTAACTTTAAAGATTATTAAGCATCTTTAGCACTTCAGGTCAGATATTTAAGATGCTTTCTGCACTCACCTGCTGTTGCTGCAGGAAGTATTTTATTGTCTCATAAGAAGAAAGGAGCATTTTGAAGACATAAATGCCCGGCTGTAATGGACGGTCCTTCACTTTGCAAAGCCCTAAAACAGGGTCTCCAGGAAGAGTTGACTGTGACTCCACATGAGATTTGTAACACAGTGTTTATCAGTCTGCATGGGAAGGCAGTTTCTATTTGGCCACCTGGAGAAAAGAAATCTCTTTGAAGGCAGACATTACTAGGAGGGTTTGTTCTGACATTGGCTGCAGGAACCCTTAAGGAAATTAGACAGTGTATGTTCCTTTTAACAATGCAGCCCTCCACTTACAGGCAGATGTATCTCCTCCATTCTAACAGACAGGTTTGAAAGCACTGAAGGAAGGAAGGGTGGGGGTGGGGATGGGGGTCCATGGAGCATTTTGGGGGAGATCTTGTTTGTGATTTGCCAATTCCTCCTAGCAATCACCACGAACTGAGCACATTCTTTAGAACTTGATTGAAGACAAAAGGCTGTGGCAGATGTGGGTTGGATGCTCAAATTGCATGCCATTGTCATTTAAAGAATTGCATATTGTCTTGAAATTCAAATGTCCTTTAATGAACAGGGAAATTACATCAAGGTCAGACAAAGCAGAAGGGTAAGTTTAAGTGCCACAAAGATATCTACACATCTTCAGATCCATGTGTGGAGATTTCCAGAAAGCTAAGGAAATCTTAAATAGGAAATCTTTCCCAGTTGAAAGTTGTGCATTTAAAATGTTATTTATCTATGAGACTGTTAGAAAGCCTTTCACATTTTCAGCAATTTTAATTGAGACTAAAACCACACAATTAGACTTCACTTAGTTATCAGTGAGAACAGTAGCTATTTACTTTATAGTCTTAATGATATAACAAGTGTAAAGGAAACATAGGGCAGAGTTAATACTTAATTCTCAGCTTTGTGCTCTGGGATTTTGCCACATGAGCTAGTCACTTAAACTGGAGTTTTTATAGTAATATTTCAGAATATGGTTCCAAAACTTTACCATTTCCTGCCGACTGGTCTGCCACACTCCAATTTTCAAACAACAATTTCTCTTTTTCGAAGGGTATTTTTTAAAAAATTGTAACAATAATGCACTCCTATTAAAGGGAATTTGAAAACAAGTTACCAACATATGCCACCCACACAAATGTTGTTAATGGTCTTTGTGTATTTCATTTCACCTTTTCCCCCTTATGAGTAGGTTTAAGTTTTGTAATATTTAAGTTTTATGTAATTGTTACCACAGTATTTATATGATTTTTATATCCTACCTTTTCCACCTAATATATTGTAACCTTTCTCTGTATTATTTTATGGTATTTGTAAACATAATGTTTAAGGGCCTCATAATCTGTTATTAAGTGACTATCTTATAGTCCCCTTAACCAGTCCTCTCTTTTAGACCTACAGGCTGTTTCTAGTTTTTTGGAGAGGTCACATAGTAAGAGAAGAAGTTTGGTTTGAAATCCTTATCTAAATCTGTGTTTTTTCCTGCCATTCCAGACTGCAGATATGCAGTATATAAAAGTGTGTTCCATTGTACCATAGCCAGATACGTATCTTTTTTCATATATGAAAACCCTTTGCTATTTGATAGATCACAAATGGTAATTTAGATTAACTTGCATTTCTTCCATTACTAGTCAGACTCTTCCCCCCCATGTTTTGTCAACTAGTTGTACTCCCTTAACTATGAAAATTCATTTCTCGGTTTACCATTTTATTTCAATTACTTTATCTGTTTATATACAGTATTTAAAATTTTTATTCAGTTAAATTTGTGTAGCTTTTCAAGTGGTTTTTCTAAGATTTAAACTTAGAAATTCCTCTTCACCCCAGAAGTTTGACAAATATTCAGTTCAATTGCTTTCTAGTTTCTTCCTATGGCTTTATTCCATTATATTTTACTCTTTAGTGCATCTGGTGTATGGTGTGAGATGTCAATATAAATTGTGTTTGTTTCCAAATTGTAAAATTATTTTGTTGACTAAAGTTCTCTCCTTTTTGATTCGTGATGTCTTCTTCATCATACATTAAATGTGTGTGCTCGCTCTTTCTTTTTCAGGTATTTTTCATAAGAAATATACCAAAAGCCATTGGGATCAGTTATTTTTATTTATGTATTTATTTTTACATTATGGTAGGTTCTTATGAGTAGGCAATTACATGACTTACCGTGGAATTGAAGAAATGGGGTAATTGTGGATGATAGATTGTTGTGTGGGGATCCCTGTAGAGGTCAAGAAAGAGCAAAACCTGGAGTACCCTGTCTGAATTAGGTGTGCTTATCGGAATTGCCTAGGGAACTTAAAAATATATACAACCTTGGGCTTCATCTCTAGCAATTATTACACAGTAGGTGTAAAGTAGGGCCTGAGCATCTCTGTTTTTAAAAAGTTGCACAGATGATTCTGATGTGCAGCCCCAGTTGAGAACAGTCTAGACCAGGAATCTGCAAAATAGAGACCCTGTGCCAAATCCCAGCCTGCTGCCTGTTTTTGTATGGCTCATGAGCTAAGAATGATTTTTACATTTTTAAATGTTTGAAAACATTTTTAAAAAGAATAATATTTTATGACATGAAAATTATATGAAACTCAAATTCTTGCATCCAAAAATAACATTTTATTGGAACACACCTGTACTCATGTGTTTATAAAAGCAGTCTGTGGCTGCTTTTTTGCTACATTGGTAAGTGGAGTGGTTGTGACAGAGACCATATGGACTGCAAAGGCAAAAACATTTACTCTCTGGAACTTTAAGGAAAAAGTTTGTGACCCCTTGTCTAGAGCATTGAAATATGAATCAGAGTTGCTTGGTTCTAGGGTGGTATGGAAATACGGTTTCGGAATATTTTGCTATTGTTCGTCTCAGCAACAATGTAACTTGATAGTTATGTCAACAACTTGATAGTTATATCAAGGTTCTAAGGGCAAGAAACAGCGCTGAAAGAGATTATAAATTACAGATCTTTTGTTTCTTGCAGTAATGTGAATTTGATGTCCTGGAATCCTGCTATGAAATAGCCAAAAATGCTGCACAAAATAAAAATAAACCACTCTTTAAATGCGTGGCTGAACTCGAAAGAAAGTAAGAGTTAATTTTCAGAGGCATCAAACGAGGTGGAAAGACAAACCCAGATAGCTGGCAGTTGGCTTACGGGAATCTTCTGCTCTCTGGTGACCACTTGGGGAAGAGGAGACAAAGCCTTGGGCTAATGTGAAGTACAGAGTTGGATTATAACTCACCCACAATAACACCAGGACTCCTGGAGGACAACATCTTTACTGAAAGGGTGACCTAGAAAATCAAGGCACACAAAGGGAGACAACAGAAAAAAACCTTGCTATCTGTCTTTGTTTCATGATAAGGAAAACATTTTCCCTTGAGAGTTCATAACACAGATGGGCCCTTATGCAGATTTGGAGCCTGGATTCACACAATGTGCAAGATGTGAAGACCGCAAGAATTTAGTTTAATATAGTTTCAAGTTGGTGGTATCTCCAGGTACTTGGCAGCAGCAGATATCTGTCCTCCCAGGAGAAATAAACTGCTCAACATGTGCCTGATATAATTCCCACATGTAAACTTCCAATAGACGCGAAGTCCTACACAGATATACACACAAATAACGAAAAAATGAACTAAAGCACCATGAGTGAGTCAGAACAAACAACAAATAGCAGAAGCAGTCCTACAAAGACTTCAGGAACTGTTGGACACACCGTAAAGAACAGCCGTGCTTTGTTTAAAGAAACAAAAGTATGAGTAAGGAATAAGAAATTGTTCAAAATAGCCAACAGATTTGGAAAATAATGAAACAGAACTTCTGGAAATAGAAAAAAAAATAGTACAATGTCAATTCAATCCACTGTCCAACCTTCCAGGGGAACAGTTGACTACCCTAGATGGGTTGATGTAAGCAGAGAAATGACAATTTTGGAATGAACTGTAGAGTGCTCTCAAAGACAGGCTGAGGAGTTTGGGGTTATGCTGTACGCCATGAGGAACCACTGAAATCTTCTGAGCAGGAATGGTGGAGGTGGTCATGGGAGGATTCAGGGTCTCATCATGTTTAACGCCAGGTCTACCATCCTTCAGAGCACACAAATATGTACCTTCTTATGAGAGTCAGGAAACTTAAATATTGCAACTAAATTGCAAGGTGAAAATAAGGCACAGTGTGGTACAAGTGGCAAGTCCAATCCTATCATCAAGGGACAAAGCAACAAATTAATGCATGTGTTAATGATGCAAGCATGGCCACCGAGAGGCAGGAAAATGAAGAGCAGAAGCCCAAAAGAGAGACAGAATGGTCTGATACTGTAGGGAAATTTTGTAGCCAAATGGGGATTGTGGCAAGATGAGTAGGAAGGTAAGTTAATAATGAATGGAAGTGAAGGTAGGAAGGAAAACAGTCAAGAGTGAATACACAAAAAGTCAGTGATTGCTGATTTAACCTCAGGACACATAATATCAGCATGCTATGGTCTGAATGTTGGTGTTTCCTCCAAATTCATAATGGAAATTAATCCCAAATGTGATAGTAGTAAGAGGTGGGGCCTTTAGGAGGTGATTTAGGAATACAATTAGTGCCCTTGTAAAAGAGGTTTGAGGGAGCCTGTTTGTCCCTTCCACCATGTGACGATACAGAAAGAAGGCACCATCTTTGAAGCAGACAGAGCCCTCACCAGACACTGAAGCTGCTGGTGCTTTGATTGTGGGTTTCCAAGCCTGCAGTATTGCGAGCAACACATTTCTGTTTTTAAAAAATTACCCAGTTTTAGGTATTTTGTTATAGCAGCTGAATAAAATAAGACACAACACCAGGGAGTTATCAGTAAACCAATCTTACATGGATCCCAGGACGTATATGGCTGGGAAGGAGAGAATTCTCTCTCATTCTGAAGACCAAAGCCTTTATTTTCTGATCACTCTTAAAATCCTGTTAGTATTATTTTCCTAACATCTTATCTTTCAAAGTCATGCACAAACCCTCCTTTTTGTACATTTATTGTTTTATTTGATGATGTTACTATTTTGACACTGTAGCTCCCCTGCCTCCAACACCCTGCCTCCCCCTTCTGAAACCTAACTTTTTGAAAAAATTCTCAGATAGCTCCAAGGAGATTCTCTGACTCTGCCTACATCCTGTGTTCTCTGCCTGATCTTCACAGGTTAATCTCATTGTAAGGTGCCATGCAATTAATGAGACTTATTATGATAATGAACACACAAGTTATTATTTAATAATTGTGTTAATGATGAAAACAGTTATGGGTTAATCATTATAGTTACTATTAAAATAATGAGTTGAAGGCTGAATTTTTCTCTACAGTTCAATTAAAAAGAAATTTAAACAGAATTGTGAGCAAATGACTGGTATATAAGAGACAAAGAATGTGTTTATGCATGTAAAAGTTAATAGCTATCAAGCTCAACCAACAAATGTGGTATAAGAAGAATTTTGATGCAAAGATACATTGTGTAGAGTGATCTTAGGCATCCTCTGATAAAAGTGAAACTGTTAGAAAAACATTCCAATTTGGAAGAACATCAAAGGATAAGATATTAGAACTTTGTGATAGATTCTAGTGTCAAGATCAAGAAAGTATCAACACAGAACATAAGCCATAATCAGGTCAGGTGACCTGCTGTCTTAGTCACTAAGTAGTCATACACCTTTGCAATTCATCTTATCCTCTCACTATCTCAATTTCCTCATCTATCAAAAGAGGCTTTAAATACTATGGAAATGAATATTAGCAGAGGCATTGCTTCACATGCATCAAAATTATTTGCCATCACTAAAGTTGGCCTCTCTGAGTATCAATGAATTGTGTGTGTGTGTATGTGTGTGCACATGCACGTTTGCACATAGACACATGTAGCATGAGACTAAGCAGACTTCTATAATTAGTGTATTTGCAATGAGAATTCTTTGTAAATGATTTGTCTTAAAATCTCCTTTTAGGACAAAGCATTGCAAGCTGCATGGGCTGCTGTTGAAGAAACTGGGGCCAAGCAGGCAGCTATGGCAATCATCACTGCTGCAGTCACCACCACTACAGGCACTGCCAGGCAGCCACCATCATTGTGCAAGCAGCCTGCTGCTGCTGGAGCCACCACTGCCATTTGGACAGCATGCCAAAGACACTGTCACAGCCACTGCCACCACAAGGGTGGTCTGTTACCACAGCAGCAGCTGCAGCAGACACTGCTGCTGTGCAGGTGGACCACTGACCACTTGACTTCATTGACACAAGGAGGGCCACCAGTGGAGTCCCTAGAAGGAGGTGAGTGAGTGCAGACCTGTGACCCAGTAGCCCAATCCACAGGGGGAATTACACTGTCCACACAGTAGTGCATCTGGGGGTGGGAGCTAGGTGGGCAGTCCATATGACTGCCTTGACCCAGGGAGAGACACATATGGAACTCCTGGCAAGTGCAGAAGTCCAGGAAAACCAGAAGTAATGAAGAAAATTCTCAGTGCACCTATCAGGGTCACAGGGCACTAGCCAGGGTGCCAACAAGCCTGCCCAGGGTCATCCACCCAAACCAAATAGTGACAGGGCACCAGGCACTTCTCCAAAGAATGTAAGATCTTGTCCACATCTTTCATGACCCAACACAGTGTCAATAACCTCAGCAAGGAAACAGTAAGTGTCCCAGTGCTCAGACCATGGAGGCACTCACATGCAACTCCAACATTGACCATGGTTGGAGTACCCACACAGAGACTAAACTACTGTTTCTACCTGGAAGCAGTACTAAAACTCTGTACTCAATAGTAAATATAAAACACATCTACAGAAGTCTCTCTCCTCAAACCCCACTCTAGAGTAATAGAAGAAGCAACTACTCTACCAGATGACCAGACATCAACATAGAGATACTAGAAATACAAAAAAACAAAATGTGAGTACACCAAAGGAATACAATAACTCTCAAGTACCAGATCCCACAGAGCAGGAAGTCCTTGAAATGACTGAAAAGAAATTCCAAGTAAAAATCTTAAGGAAACTCAATGAGATACAAGAAGATGTAGTTAGATGACAGAATGGACTGAGCAAAACTATCGAGGATATGAAGAAGGAAATTTACAGAGATTAATACTTTCAAAAAGAATATAACAGAACTCAGGGAACTGGAGGAGTCATTCAATGAAATAAAAAACTGAGCATGTAAGCAGCAGGCTAGAGCAAGCAGAAGAAAGAATTTCTGATCTTAACGGTAGTCCCTTTGAAAAACTCAAGCAGACAAAAAAAAAAAAGAAGAAAGAAAGAAAACATAATTTGAAAAAATAAAGAAAATCAAAGAGAGCTATCAGACAACCTTAAGTGTACAAACATCTGAATCATGGGCATTCCAGGAGTGGAGGAGAAAGGAAAAGGCATTGAAAATATATTCAATAAAATAATAGAGGAAAACTTCCCAAGTATAGGGAGAGACAGAGACTGTCAGATTCAGGAGGCTCAAAGATCCCCAGACAGATTCAATCCAAAAGCATCCTTTCTGAGACACATTATAATCAAACTGGCAAAACTCAAAAACAAAGGAGAATCTTAAAAACAGCAAGAGAAAGGTGTCAAGTCAACTGTAAGGGCGTCCCCATCAGACTAACAGCAGACTTCTCAACAGAAACTCTACAGGCCAGAAGAAAATGGGATGATATGCTCAAAATACTAAAAGAAAAAAACTGCCAGCCAAGAATACTATTGCCAGCAAGGCTATCCTACAGAAATGAAGGAGAAATACTTATTTCCCAGATAAACAGAAACTGCAGGAGGTCACCACCACATGACCAGCCCTACTAGAAATCCTCAATGGAGTCCTGCATCTAGAATCCAAAAAATGATAATCACTACTGTGAATACACAAGAAAGAACAAAACCCACTGGTAGAATAAAAATGCAAATGAGAAAGAGAAAGAAACTGTATCTTACCACCTGTAAAAGCTGACAAACATTAAAGACAAACAAAAAGAGTAAGAAAGGAACAAAAGATATTTAAAACATCCAAATGAAAATTGATAAAATTCCAGGAGTAAGATAATACCTTTCTGTAACAACCCTTAATGTAAATGGATTAAATTCCTTGCTCAAAAGACACAGACTGGCAGATTGGATTAAAAAACCAGATCCAACTATATGCTGTCTACAAGACACTTGCCTCACCTGTAAAGACACACACAGAGAAAGACTGAAGGGGTGGAAAAAGATATATCCCACAAATGGAAACCCAAAATGAGCAGGAGTAGCTATTTTTATATCAGATAAAATAGACTTTAAACCAAAACCATAAAAAGAAACAAAGAAGACCGCTATAGAATAATAAAGGATCTCTCCAGCAAGAAGACATATAAATCATAAACATATATGGGCCCAATATCAGAGCACCCAGATATATAAATCAAACACTATTAGACCTAAAGAAAGAGATAGACCCCATATGATAATAGTTGGGGACCTGAACACACCTCTCTCAACATTGGACAGATTATCTAGGCAACAAATCAACAGAGAAACACAGGATTTAAACCACACCTTAGACCAATTGGACTTCCAGATATCTACAGAATTTTTCATCCAACAACCACAGAATATACATTCTTCTCATCAGCACATGAAATATTCTTCAGGACAGAACACATGTTAGGTCACAAACCAAGTCTCAACAAATTTTAAAAAGTTGAAATAATTTCAAGTATGTTTTCAGACCACAATGGATTAAAACTAGAAATCAATAACAAGTGATATTCTGGAAACTATACAAACACATGGAAACTAAGCAACATGATCCTGAATGACCTATGGGTCCAAGAAGAAATTAAACAGGAAATCAAAAAATTTCTTGAAACTAATGAAAATAAAGACACTTTTTTTTTTTTTTTGTGTGTGTGTGTGTGTGTGTGTGTGTGTGTG
>NW_007734454.1:0-3104 GCF_000696425.1 Galeopterus variegatus
GAGAAACCCCCAGGAAGCTCATAGTGGAGGGAGCAGCAGGGAGAGGAGCAGGTGGAGAGGATACTGCTGCACCTGTGTGGAGACCTGGTCACCTACTGATGTGTGATTGTGTAGCTGATGGGGAAACACAGAGCAAAGGCTCTGAGAGTTACTGTGGGTGCAGACCACTGTCAAGAGTCCAGGCTGTCTCCTGAGAGGTGTGCACAGGGATCGTGACTGATCTGTGCTTCAAAGACTATGAAACCCAAAGTGATATCAGAATGACAGTTACCAGCAAGTGGGTCAGGACTTGCTGTCTGCATCCAATTGAGATTACAATCTTGTAAAGATGCAAACAAAGGAAAACCAACGTTTCCCAGGAAAGTTGAACAAGAGCTAGCATCTCATAACACATTCTAACTGCTGCACCTGTGTGGAGACCTGGTCACCTACTGATGTGTGATTGTGTAGCTGATGGGGAAACACAGAGCAAAGGCTCTGAAAGTTACTGTGGGTGCAGACCACTGTCAAGAGTCCAGGCTGTCTCCTGAGAGGTGTGCACAGGGATCGTGACTGATCTGTGCTTCAAAGACTATGAAACCCAAAGTGATATCAGAATGACAGTTACCAGCAAGTGGGTCAGGACTTGCTGTCTGCATCCAATTGAGATTACAATCTTGTAAAGATGCAAACAAAGGAAAACCAACGTTTCCCAGGAAAGTTGAACAAGAGCTAGCATCTCATAACACATTCTGAAAAAGTTTCAGTACAAATTAAAATCACTGATGAACTTCAACTTTGTAATTTAGTTCAGAAATTTTTTGGCTATTTCAGGTCTTCTGTGGTTTTCAAAAAATTTTAGAATTTATTTTTATGAAAAAAGCTCACATTAGTGTTTTGATAATGTTTGTGTTAGATGCTATATTCATTATTCAAATCTCTGAACACACAATAGCTTTCCATTATTTGCGTCATTTTCTTTTATCTTTCTTTCTTTTCATCAGTGCTTCAGAGATTTCAGTATACAAATCTATAACTATTTGGTTAAATTTAGTTCTGAAATTTTAGGTTAAATTTAGTTCTGAAAGTTTAGGTTAAATTTAGTTGTAAATTGTGACTCATTCTATTCTAAATGGTATTGTTTTATTGATTTATTCTTTAAGTCGTTAATTGTTTGTGTATAGGAACACTGCTGACATCTGTGCATTGATTTTGTATCATGCAACAGTACTTGATTTATTTATTATTTCTCACAGTTATTAGGCAGAATTTTTAAACTTTTTCTACATGAAATCATTTAATCAGCAACAGAAACAGTTTTTATTCTCCTATGCTATGTGGATGTCATTTATTTATTTTTATTATCTCATTGCTCTGGCTACAACTTCCAGGTCTACCCTGTAGACATTTGGTGACAGAGGGTTTTCCTGTCTTGTTCTGATCACACATAACAAACCTTCAGCTTTCACAGTTAAGCATGTTAGCTGTGAGGTTGTCATATATAATGTAGTGAGGAATTTTTTTTCTATAAGTAGTTTGTGGAAATTTCTAATTATTAAAAAGATGTTCAATTTTGTCAAATCTATTTTTGGCATCTGTTTAGATCATATGTTTTTTCTCCTTCATTCTGCAATGTGGGTATCACATTTATTAACTTGCTTATTTTGAACCATCCTTGCATCCCAGAGACATCTCTACCTCTCAGTTCATCATGGTTCGGAATATATCATAATACTAACGTCATCAGAACAAACATAGGCTGGCTATTTGAGATCTTCCTAATTCTTTAACAAAGGTGTTCATAACTGTTATTCACTGTGATGCTTTTGTCGCATTTCATAACTTTTGTTACCTTGCCTTTTAATTTTTATCTGTTAAAATATTTCTGAAGTCACATTTTTATTTACCCTTTGACACAATGGTTCTTCACATGTGTGTTCTTTATTTTCCACACATTGCTGTATTATACCTTTTTGTTAGTATTGTTGTTTAATTTAAATTCAATGAGGTCAGAAAAGACATTAGATCAATTTTAACTTTCTTAAATTTGTCAAGAGTCATTTTGTTACATAACATGAAAATTATCCTGTATAGTGTTCCAAGTGTGAGTGAAAAAATTGTGCATAATTTTGCCATTGGGTGTAAAGATCTATGTGTGTTTTATGTTCATTTTGTCTATAACATTATTCAAATCAGTAGTTTCTTCTTTTATTGAAACACACTGATTGCATATATCTGTGAGTTATAGCATTGAACATCAATATCTGTGTGTAATAGAGGAGCAGTTGCTTTCAGTTTAGTTAGTTATTTGGTTACAGAGTCTTCTGAAATGAACTGAAGCTCTGCTGTGGCAGTAAAGGTTCATACTAGTTTAGTCTGTAAGACATGACACAGAAGCCTAATATAAATCACTGGCCTCTCACAAATGTTATTTAACATTCCCCTCCAAACATTGGTCAGGCTCTAACCTGCATGAGACTGTGAACAAGAGTTCCCATTCACCATCATCCTGGAGTTTCAATCTCAAAACATTATTTATAGATCATGGTGTCCTCATGATCACATGTTATTCCCAATATTTTTAATTACTTAATTAATTATTTTTAAACATATTGATTATGCATGTTTGAGGGTTACAGAGTTGAATAGCAATACATTACACAATGTGTGAGGATGAATCAAGGTAATTATCATATTTATCTTTCCAAAACCAAATCACTTCTTTGTGATGATGACATTCTAACTCTTCTCTTCTTGCCCTTGGATAACATGCAGTAAATGAAGGTAAATTACAGAGGCCTAACTCAAATGTACAACCACGGAACTTATTTTTTCTATCGGGCTGGCATGTGTCCATAAGCAAACTACTCATTTTTCCCCAACCTCTTTCCTGCTTCTAGTAACCACAGGTCTGCTCTGCCCTTCTGAAATGTAATATTATTATCAGAATTATTGTTTCTTCCATACAAACACATGGAATATAAACAACATTCTATTTAATGATATATGGGTCCAAGACAAAATTAAACAGGAATGAAAAAATTTCTTGAAACTGATGAAAATTATGACACATCATACCAAAACCTGTGGGATACTGCAAAAGCAGTATTAAGAGGGAAATTTAT
>NW_007734454.1:4579-5448 GCF_000696425.1 Galeopterus variegatus
CCTGTCCCTTTTTGTGGGTGATATGATCCTATATATTGAACAGCCTAAAGCCTCTACAAAAAAAAAAACAAAAAAAAAACAAAAAAAAACCTCCTAGAGTTGATAATTGATTTCAGCAAAGTTTCAGGATAAAAAATCAACACACAAAAAAATCACTAGCATTTGTGTGATCGAACAGTGAATCTGCAGAAAAAGAAATCAAGAAAGCTTGCTCATTTACAATAGCCACCAAAAATATAAAATACTTAGGAATAAAGCTGACCAAGGATGTGAAAAATCTTGACGAAAAGAACTACAAAGCACTGTTGAGAGAAATTAAGAGGACACGAGAAGATGGAAAGATATCCCTTGCTCTTCAATTGGAAAAAATAACATTATGAAAATGTCCATGTTACCCAAAGTGATCTACAGATTCAATGCAATCCCCTTCAAAATTCCAATAACATTTTTCTCTGAGATGGAGAAAGCTATCCAGACATTTATATGGAAAAACAAAAGAACATACATAGCCAAAGCAATCCTGAGCAAAAAATAATGATGGAGACATAGCACTACCTGACTTTAAACAATATTACAAAGCTATAATAACCCAAACAACATGATACTGGCAGAAAAATAGGCACACCGATCAATGGAATAGAATAGAGAATCCAGAAATCAATTCATGTGTCCACAGCCATCTGATCTTTGACAAAGGCAGCAAATTTACATACTGGGGAAGACACTGCCTTTTCAGCAAATGGTGCTGGGAAAATTGGATACTCATATGTAGGAGAATGAAGCTAGACCTATACCATTCACCATAGAACAAAATCAACTCAAAATGGATTAAAGAATTAAATATACATCCTGAAACTATAAAACTCCTT
>NW_007734454.1:6484-14892 GCF_000696425.1 Galeopterus variegatus
ATGGAGGTTCCTCAGACAATTATGGATTTATGTACCATATGACCCAGCTTTTCCACTGTTGAGACTATACCCAGAGGAATGGAAATCATCATGCTGAAGGGATACCTGTAATCCAATGTTTATTGCAGCTCTATATACAACAGTCAAGAGTTGGAACCAAGCCAACTGTCCAACATCTGATGACTGGATAAGGAAACTGGAGTATATCAACACAATGGAATACTACTTAGCTATAAAAAAGAGCAAAATACTACCATCCACAGCAACATGGATGGACTTGGGGACAATTATATTAAGTAAAACAAGTCAGGCATAGAAAGAGAAATACCACATGTTCTCACTTATTTGTGGGAGGTAAAAATTAATAAATAAACACACAAACAAATCAAGGGTGGGGGGGGGGAGAAGACAGAATAACCACAAAAATTCCTTGAACTATTTAAGTCAAGTAAACAGATATAATGTGGGTGGGAAGGAAAGGGGTGGAGAGCAATTGATAAAAGGGGCATGATAAAAATTACAATGCTTATGGAGAAGTAAAATAAAATAAAATAAATAATTATTGTTTCTTTCTTTTGTTTTTCCTTTATTTATTTTCCTTCTGCCTGCATGAGCATGTGGTATTCCTCTTTTTGTGCCTGTCTTATTTCACTTAACATGATTTTCTGCAAGTTCATCCATTTTGTGAATGACAAAATTTAATTTTGTTAAGGCTGAGTAGTATTTCATTGTGTGTGTGTGTTTGTATAAAAAACTTTCATTATCCAATTATCTGTTGATAATTTAGATTTGTTCTTTATCTTGCCTATTATGAATAGATGTTGATAAACATAAACTGCAAATTGTTCCTTTCCCATGATGAATCACGTTCCTTTGGACATATACCCAGTAGTTGGATTACCAGATCCTATGATGGTTCCATCTGTAGTTGTTTGAGAAATGGCCATTATGTTTTCCAAAACAGCTGAACTAACTAATAGTTGAACCAAAAGTGTAGAAGTGTTCCCATTTGTCTGCATCCTCACCAGCGCTTGTTATTCCGTGTCTTTTTGATTATAGCCAATCTAACTGGGGAGAGGTGATAACACAATGTGGTTTTCAATTGCATTTCCCTGATGCTTAGTGATGTTGACCATTTTCTCATGACTGTTGGCCATTTGTATGTCTTTTTTGACAAAGGCATTTTCAGCACTTTTGTCAATTGTTAGAATATATATGTACATAAATATATATGCTTTACATATATATGTACATATGTATTTTACTGTGAAGTTGTTTGAATTCCTTGTATATTTCGGATATTAGTCCTTCTTGGATAAATATTTTGTAATTTTTTTCCCTATCTGTAAGTCATGTTTTCATTCTGTTGATTGGTCCCATTGTAATGCAGAAGATTTTAGTATGATATAATCCCATTTGTTTGTTTTTCCTTTTTGATTTTGTTTGATGTCTTTTGTTGTTCCATATGAATGTTAGGATTGTTTTTTCTATTTCTCTGAAAAATGCAATTGCATTGAAACTGTATATACCGGTCATTCTAAGATGGCGACAGGTCTGGAGCGGCCATGCCAGGAGAAGGCGCGATCCTGAGAAGTGTGCGCTGTAATACCAGAGTACTATTTGCATTTCCAAGAGTAACAAAAAATGAATAATTCTTTCAACAACGATCCTACAATGACAAACAAGCAACAACAGGTTCGAGGTTTTAGGGCCAACACAAAAAAAGACTCCTGAGAGCGCCCAAGCCCTGCTGCGGGGACGAGCAGACAACAAAGCCCAAGTAAATAAGCTGAGACATCACAGAAATGGAGTGCAACATGCCGGACTGGCCCAACTCTGCGAGCTCTGTGAGTAACCCCCAGCCCAGCCCCACTTGTGGGGCGAAGCCCGACTGCTCCCCTCCCGCCTGGCTCCCGCCTACCACACCAGGCTAGGAACCCACAACAGAGCTGCCTCCATTTTCTCAGGTGGGGGCGGAGACAGCCAGCTTAGTGCAGGCAGGCCAGCCATCTCTGCTTGGCACGGCTCCGCACTGAGACGTGCCATTTGCTTACCTCGACGCGAGGCACCCCTGGGCCTGTGGACCGGCCTACAATCCCACTCTCCCTGTGGATCTCTGATGGGGCTGGTAGCGTGGGAAGCCCCCGGACAGCATCGGGAGGGCAGGGAAGAGGAGCCCGCCCAGATCGTCTCTCCACCACACCCTGGGCNGTGATGGGTCACAATAATCAACTACATTGTATATTGACAAAATAAAAATAATTTAAAAAAATAAATAAATATTAAAAAAATAAGTAAATAATCAATCAATTGTGACCATCAAAAAAAAAAAAAAAGAAAGAAAGAAAGAAACTGTATATACCTTTAGGTAGTATGGACATTTTCACATTAACACTTCCGAACCATGTACATGACATGGTGTTCCGTCTTTTGGTGTCCTATTTAATTTCTTTCAGCATTGTTTTGTAGTTCTCTTTGTAGAAATCTTTCACTTCTTTGGTTAAATATATTTCTAGGCATATTATTTTGGGGGTGAGTATTGTAAATGGGATTGCTTTTTCAATCTCTTTTCTGATAGTTTGTTCTTGGTGTATTAAAACACTACTGTATTTTACGTATATTTATTTTTCAGACTAATTCATGGAATTTGCTTGTCACTTCTAAGAGTTCTTTGCTATTTTCTTTAGGTTTTTCTTTATGTAAGATCATGTCATCTGCAAAAGGGAACAATTCGACTTTGTTTTGGGCGATTTGGTTTCCCTTTATTTCTTTGTCCTCTCTGATTGCTCTGTCTAGCTCCTCCGATACTATGTTAAATAGGAGAGGTGAGAGTGGCCGTCCTTGTCTTCTCCCTGCTCTTAAAAAAAAAAAAAAAAAAAAAAAAAAAAAAAAAAAAAAAAAAAAAAAAAAAAAAATTAAAGAAAAAAAAAAAAACTTTTGGTTTTTCTCTATTCAGGATGATGTTTTTGGTGGGTTTGTCATATTTGGCTTTTACTAGTTTTTATTTATTTTTATTTTTTCCTGCTATAGATAATTTGTGAAGAGTCTTTATCATGTAGGGGTGGCGTATTTTATCAAATTCTTATTCTATGTCTCTTGAGATGACCATATGCCTCTTGGTCTTTTTATTTTTTAAAATTTTTGATGTAATGTCTCATGTTTATGAATTGAGTATATTGAACCATGCTTGCATCCTTTGGAAGAATCCCACTTGATCATGTCAGGGTTCTCAGTGTGGTTGCACTGACTAGGCATGACTTTGTATGTCTGGCCCTCCTCAGGGAGACCCTGGCCCATCTCACAGGCATCTAAAGGGTTCCTGTGTGATGGGGGAACAGGAAATCCCACAATGTGTGCACTTCCCAAGTCTACAGCAGCATTGTGTTTACTTGTCTTCTGCATGAAAAAGCAAGTCACAGTCCTAGGCCCAGGGCCAGTGTAGAGGCAGTACCTACATGTAAGATACAGGCAAGAAGTACATATTTCCTGCCCATTACCATTAACACTAGCCCGTGTGTGTGTGTGTGTGTGTGTGTGTGTGCACGTGCATTTACCAGCATTTTTAGCTGTGGAGTGGGCTCTGAGACCCATAATTCTGTAGACTCAGTTGTTCTCTGCTATTACTTTCTGCAAGATAAGCCTGAAGGAGATAAGAGACTCTCCCACCCCCACCCCCGGAAATTTCTGGACTCACCGTGAGTGTCAACTATGTCACGGCCTCTGCCAGCTCCAGGGAACAGGCTCCCAGGTAGTTTTATAAAACATTCACTTGTTTTTTCTCTACAGAGCATTTGGGTTTAGTGAGACTATTTCACTATCTTGAGAATTGCTGACAAAAGCATACGGTGTCCCTGAAAGAACACTCTGAAGCTGTGGCACAGACCTTTAATACTGCAGTAGAGACGCTGTGAGGCGAACACACCCTGAGCCCAGACAGGAGCCTCCCCTGCAGGGCAAGCACTGGGCTGCAGAGGGTGCTCAGGACACACCCAGCACAGGCTCCAGCAGGTGCAGAGGCGGCTGGGGAGAGTCTTCCTGTCAAGGCCTGGAACTTCATCTTTCAAACATACAGACATAAATGCAAATATTTAAAGCAGTGCAGATGTTCCTATAATATTTTATTTTACTGGGAGCATTCAGCAGAAATGATAATGCAAGGAGAGCAATATTTAGAAGGAATTTTTGGTTCTTGTAGGTGACTCACTAGTAAAATTCTGGAGTACAGGGATGCCTTCATTAATTCAAACGGTGCAGAATTTTGGGTGACACACTGATCGCAGTAATAGGGCATTCAGATTTCAAGTCTAGTGATGTTACCGGGCCTGGGTGTTTGACAGGAAAGTGGTGATTCAGAGATGGTGGCAGATGAATGAACCTGTGTTGATCATAAATAGATTAGTGATATGAGGAACAATGTGCATGAATGGTAACTATGTAAATACTGTGTAAATTTTATTATGAGGAGTTGGGGATAAGATTCAGATTTATTCAAAACACAATTTTCAGGCAATATTTTGGAAAATGTTTGCGTATGAATTGCCCCATTCAACTTCTTGTCAATATAATCAGGGACCAGGTCGTGGAACACACATTCCATGGTTCTTCTGAGAATCAGGTGTCTTTCTACTGAACAGCCTGGGATCTTAGGTCACCCAGACAGGTGAAAGGGAAACAAACTCTGAAGTGCACAACAGATCTCACAGTCACCCGTGAGTCCTGCTGGACACTCATGTGGAAAGGCCAGTGGTCACTCTCTCTGAGTAACAGAGGGCTGCGCAGGTGCCTGGTGAGGCCAGGATGGGAGCAGTGCAACAGCTCAGCAATAGAGACACTGACAGGCTCATAAATGATCGAGATGGTCTCCATAAAACTCAAATGTGGGTTCACAGTGAGGAGCGTGTCCTGTGGGGTCTTGTTCCTCAAAGCGAGGAGCTTTGCCTGCTCCGAGCTCAGGGGTGACACAGGAGATGCATGTCCTCAAGGTGGATTAGGACCTGGACCCACAGCATCTCACTGTTGCATGGCCCATGTGCCATTGGTCTTCTCCTCGGAGGTGGAGCTAGTTATTGAACTATAGAATATTCTACCTCATGAATATGCAAATGACCTGAGTTGTGCTGAGCTGAACACGGATGTGTCTGTGTCCTGAGAGCAACCAGACAGCCAAGTAATTGGGATATAGGAGTGGCTCTAAAAGTTTCTGAGCTTTTATATTTTAATGGTTTTTCTGGATGATGTGAGAATCCTTTTTGTTTGCAGAGTGTTCACAGATGTGCACTTCTCCAAATTCATGTGTGCTTATTCCTGTTTTGGCTAATTTATGAGCTGTAATAAGTGAAATAATTTCTGTCATCTGGAGTTATTTTACATAAGGCAGAGGATCTTAGTATAAAGAAAGATAACATTGGAATAGTATTTCCCGGTTAATAAAATAACCAGTTGTATTATAATGGCATAAGTAATAAACCAAAAAAAAATTATTTCAAGGTTCTCAATGTGAGTCTCTAATAAATCTAAGAAATGTGCAGAATTGCCATAAATATGATAATACTATTTTGAGCACATAGCATTTATTCACAACTTCTACCTGTATTACAAACAACAAAGTAATTTGTACCTCACCTAGAACTCAGGTTATATTTCAAGTCAGTTATTCATTTTCCTTTTAATCTTAACATCTCTAGATAATTACGTGCTGCTATTTCAGCAGAAAGTAAACAGAGGTGACTGGAAATGACTAAACAATGACACAAATCACAAGGTATTGAAACAAGAAGACCATATGAGAGTGGATCCAGACTTAGGTATTTCAACAGTTCATGTATCCAGTTAATTAATTTTCTCAATGTTAGACACTAATACACTTCGCAATTTAGCTTCACGACACAGTTCGCTCTTATCAAGTGTGGACATGAATGACTTTCCAGTCACACAAAGATATGATGACATCTCATTTTATATAAGAAAAGAGATGATTCTTCTGAAATGCCCTTCTGAAGAATCAGGAAAGCCCCAGCAGACCACAGACCATCTCTCCTGCCTCCATGAGCAGAACTGTGTCATGTGTCCACATGGACAGAAGTCCCTAATGGGAACAATAAAAAAGCACCAATGAGGCTGCCCATTTTTTCATATAAAATCACTAGAGACTAATGCCATGGTTCACCTTGAATATATTTATGTAATTTATGTGTAATTACCTCAAAGTCATTTTATACATCCTCAATAAAAAATTCCTAGTCATGACTGAGTTTCAGGTATACCGATGGTCCTCTATTTATTATGGAGTTGCATCTCAATGAACCCATTATAAGCTGAAAGTATTATAAGTCAAATATATTTAACACTTTGGTATATGTCCAGCATTACGGGTCTAGTTTCATTCTTCTGCACATGGATGTCCAGTTTTCTCAGCACCGTTTATTGAAGAGGATGTCCTTTCCCCAGTGTATGCTCTTGGGGCCTTTATCAAAGGTCAGTTGGCTGTAAGTATGTGGATGTTTTTCTGGGTCCTCTATTCCATACTATTGTTCCATGTGTCTATTTTATTTCCAGTACAATGCTGTTTTGGTTGCTATACCTTTGTAGTTTAATTTGAAGTCAAGTATTGCAATGACCCCAGCTTTATTTAACTTTTCTCTTGCTCTAGATTGCTTTGAGTATTTGGTGTCTTTTGTTGTTCCCTATGACTGATAGGACTTTTTTAATATGTATGTATGATACTTTGAAGTGTGTCATCACCCCTTTGTTTGCAATGCATCCATTTGCCGTGTACTAATCCAGAAGCAAACTTGCTATGTGTACATATGTGTGTGCTCTTGTGTTTAGAATTTTGACAAGCTCACATTATGTAATTTTTGTTGTATTACTGATTGGAAACACAAAATAAAGCAGTTTTTTATCAACTGAAAGAGCTGTAACATTTTGCCAATGGATTATATCAAGACATAGAGAATAGAGGCAGGTGGAAAATAAAACACCTTTGAATCCTCTGAAGAATGGAAGGAAGTTGAAAAAAAATACCCCCTGGAGATATCCTGAGCCCTTAAGTTTTGTTTCATGGCCATGTTCCATGTTCAGAAAATTCCCAGGATTATCTTGTTGACTAGTTACATATGACCAAAAACAATATTAGCTCTGTTTGAAAAGATTCACCACCACTGCTGATTTAACATAGTAACCAATTTGACTATATCAAGTAGAGCTGATTCATAGAAACATTTTTTTTTAATTTTGTTTTATTTTATCAATATACAATGTAGTTGATTATTATGGCCCATTACTAAAACCTGCCTTCCCCCTGTCTCGTCCCCTCCCAACAACCTCATATCTGTTCGCTTGTTGTAACAACTTCAAGGAATTGTAATTGTCATGTCTTCTCCTCCCCACAGTTTAATTGTGTATTTATTTCTTTATTTTTAGCTTCATGAAATGAGTCAGGCACAGAAAGAGAAATCCCTCATGTTCTCACTTATTTGTGAAAAAAAAAACATTTATCTAATATTAACTTGAAATTGTCTGTAGCCATCAAGCAGCTTTCTTGAGAACACCGATTTTCTGTAAGGACAGAGTATCTGCTGATCCCAGGACACCTCTCACACACCTGGTGTTAGATGACATCCAGTTGGCCTCACCGGCTGCAGAGCCCTGAGGTGGACAGTCCCATTGGTGGCAGGAATCAGACAACAGACAGGGAATGAGCTGAGCATTCTGGTCAAAACCATCATCCCTGTTGTCCTCAGTGGTCAGCGGACACATACAAATATCTCAAAGCCTGAAAATTTGGAAACAGACCTGAAGCACAATGGAGATAGGAACTTTGCAATTAAAACCCTTTTAGGGAAAAATTAATAAATATAAGCAAATGAGCTGGGTTTTCTACTTAAGAACCTGGGCACAGGACAGCAGGGTGTGCTTGCCCTTTCAATTGAGTGTCAGCATTAGCGGAAACATTTTTAAACAATCATTTGTGCCTTCCCTTTAAACACAGTCATGCTCTAAATTTATCAGGAATGTTGAATGTGAACTTCCAAGGGCTGACGATGTAATACACTAATAAAAAATCAACCAGTGTCAATCTCACTTTTGTAATTAAAGAGGAAATTAAAAGTGTCGCTGAGTATTTTTAACCTTTTACTAGTTTCTTCATGACACTGTGACATTTGAAGGTGAATTGGATTATCCCATGTTAGAAGGTCTGATGGGAAGACCCTGAGCAAAGTATAACGTGGTGATTTATTTGTTACCAAGTACCACAGCCATGCAGTTTAGGGCATTATCGTCAGACAAAATTGAACTTCAATAAAGCCTCATCATAACATCTGTGTTTTTATGTCAGCTTTGTTCTGACAGGTATTTCCATTGCTGATTGCAGGTCATGCATTCCCAACCATCTTACATTCAAATAC
>NW_007734454.1:15793-29180 GCF_000696425.1 Galeopterus variegatus
CCGGATCAATACTATTAGCATGCCCATTACTATGAATTGTGATTATTCCTCATGTCTTCCACCCAATTAATCCCTGACATCCTTCACTCTCCGTCTTGTCTCCACCCCATTCCATAACCTCAGGTCTGCTCTGTCCCTCTGCAAGACCAATGCACCCCTGTGGCTTTTCTTTCCTTCCTTTGTTCTCTCTTAACTCTCACTTATGGTGGAGAACATGGGGTATATTTTCCCCTTTGCTTGGCTTATTTTACTCAACATCATTTTCTCCAAGGTCATCCATTGTTGTTGTGCATGGTCGAACTTCATTCCTTTTCATGACAGATAAATTTAACACAGTTACTTGCACATTTTGATGTGGTGGGTTGTGTTACTTTTTGATCTCTAAGGTTATTCTCAATCCATGACCCCCTTTCTTCCTTGCCTTGTAGGTCTGGTTCTTGAACATTTTACCTTTTTTCAGTGTGATAGTTTTCTCGTTCCCTCCCCTTGTCTCTCTCTCTATTTCTTCTATATTTGTGTTTCACAAGAGAATAACTTACAAATCTGTGTCCTATCCAAGTCTAGTGATGCTCAGAATTTTGATCCCGACCATTTCTAAATCCATGAGATAAAATCTCAACTCACCTCTCTGTTGG
This sequence comes from Galeopterus variegatus, assembly GCF_000696425.1. Lineage (NCBI taxonomy): Eukaryota > Metazoa > Chordata > Mammalia > Dermoptera > Cynocephalidae > Galeopterus > Galeopterus variegatus. Next base: position 16,429 of record NW_007734454.1, read on the forward strand.
TCTCCAATGCCATTGCTGTTTAGTAATTTATTTATTTTTTGTTGTTGCTTAGATTTGCATAGTGATTCATTAAACATATCAATACTACTCATTATGGTTATTATTTGTACACTCATTGTATTTAATATTGCTTCATTTAAAGCATAATAAAATTGTCTCTGCTAGTATTTTTCTCACTTCTCTGACATTCTATATAAGACATTTTTTTTCTTGAATATATTTTATCCATTCAGTGGTGTGAGAGTCCTGCTTAATGAATTTTAATATTATTTTTTCTTAAAATAATTTAAAAAAATAGATCCATTCACAGAACACAAACACTCCTACTGCAAGTTAATATGCAACATGCATATGAGACTAGCAGGATAATTATGATACAAGGAACAGCGGTGATTCACTCTCCACAACACACAGGGCTGTCCTGCTGAATCTGTACCTTGGGAGATTCTTCCTCTACATGGTGACATATTTCAGAACAGGGCTGTGAAGTTTCACATTTGTGTATGTTACAAGGAATTGCTCAGCATCAATCAGAGGCATTGTTCATTTTAGATTTTTCCAAAAAGACCAATGGTGAATGTGTGTGTGTGTGTGTGTGTGTGTGTGTGTGCGCGTGTGTGTTTGTAAAGGTGGGAGAGAGAGAGAGAGACTCGAGGGGTGGGAGAGAGAGAGACTCAGGTGACACATGGTTAGTGTGTTTGAACACCTGTTGTCCTCTTCCATGCAGAGATGACAGATAACATACATTTTTGATATTTTGATGCAAGTCAGGACCGTAAGATTAATTAAGCCAAAGGAAATGTACACAGATGTAACACACACACTCACAGCCTGGCTAATTAAATTAAAGTTCAACAGGTACAAAGCTTCAGTTACACAGGATGAACAAGTTCTGGGGATCTGATCTACAACACTGCACCCACAGTTAACAATACCGTATTGTGCACTTACAATGTGTTAATAGAGAAGAGCTCATTGTAGGTGTCTTTACAATTAAAATATAGTCCACCTGAAATTCACATTCCCTCTTCTTCTGTTTTCTGTTAAGTATCAGTCCACAAGCTGTAGATTCCTGGTCTCAAACCAGTGGGAGTCTGGGTTCCCGAGTGACTTTATGAATCAGACACCTCTTCTCACCGCAACTTCCCTCCTGAACACATTAGAATAGAAATGAGCAAACAGTAGATATTTGTTCTTGAAACTTTATTCCACTGAAATGCTGGAGTGTTTGCTAAACTAGGCAGAACATCCTGATAAATTATCCTGGGCAAATCGACAGGGGCAGCTGGGACTCTGTAGAGTCTGCTGAAGGTTTAGAAACAAACCAAAACAGAGTTGCACATACACCTAGTTATTTTAAATCTCCTCTCTGATAATTCCAAAATCTGTGTCATATCTTATCATGGTTCTGATACTTGCTTTGTCATTTCAGTGTGTTTGTTTTCCGTTGTCTGTTTTCAGGTATTTTACCATTTTGGTAAAATTCCAGCAAAATTCATGCATTAACAAGAACTGAAGAATCAGCCCCGAATTGTCCATCAGCAGCTCCTGACTTATAATCCATTCAGGAGCCTTCAAGGGCTGTCCCTCCATGACAATGATCTGCTCTTGGGACTGAGAGGGGGCTCACAGGAGTAGACACAGCACAGCGTCCAGCACAGCCCCTGGCCTCTTTCTCTGTGGTGGGCGGCATCTCAGAGGGCAGTGACCACAGTCATGGAGTGGCTGTCATGGGCCCCAACACAGAGACATCAAAGGGAAGTGTGTTGTTAAAACTTTCATATTAGGGATTTTATTACTGCTTGTATGTTAACAATTATGATTGATATGTTCACAAGCGGGGATCTCTGATGAGATTGTAGAACTAAATGAAAGAATCACATCAATAATAAAAGTGTGAGAACTGAATTTCTGTTGAAAATTCGAACACATTAGAAGCACAGGAGTTACCTTGGGAAGGGGGCATTTAAAAGAGTCCATTTGTCCTTCCCAAACAGTGAGAATCATTTTCCCTAGTAATGTGCATTGAAAACTTTCATGTTAGGGATTTTATTATTGCTTGTATGTTAACCGTTATGACTGATATGTTCACAAGCGGGGATCTCTGATGAGATTGTAGGACTAAATGAAAGAATTACATCAATAATTTAAGGGTGAGAACTGAATTTCTGTTGAAAATTTGAAAACATTAGAAGCACAGGATTTACCTTGGGAAGGGAACACTTAAAAGAGTCTATTTGTCTTTCCCAAACAGTGAGAATCAGTTTCCTGAGTCATGTACAGGTTGCTGTATTTTGCAGAGTCCCTGTGGGTTCCTACGTGCTGTTTCTTGTATCACATGGTGGACGGAGCTCAAGGCAGGCCTGGAACTCATGGAACAACAACAATGTAACAATGTAACAAGCTCTCATGTGTGATGAGAACCACATGACAGGAGAGGGTACAGGGAAAGAAAGCAGGGGTTGTGTTGTGATCACAGCTGTAAAAGCATGACCCAGAGCCTCAGTTTGTGGGTAAAGTTGGGCTGGGACCAAGACAAGGCACAAGAGAAGGTAGAAGGAAGGTAGATCTGGGCTAAGAAATCTGGGGCCACATTTTGGAGTGTTCTTTCACATTTGATAATTATATGTCAAGTAATTTTAGGAAAATAATAGAATATAGGCACGTCAAAAATGCAGAAGTTCCCACCTCAGTTCCTCACCACTTATAAGGACAGAGCTCTCCCACATGCAAATTTTCCTTCAAGCTCCTGGGTAAATGCAGACACTTGGGCAGTGGAAGCTCACAGGTCTGTCCTCAGACAGGGCTAAGGTCTCTGGGGAGGGCAGAGTTGAGATCTAATTGAAGATGAGACTGTGGGGTCTTCTCCTTTGCCTGGTGACAGCTTCCCAAGGTGAGTGTCTCAGATGTCACACATGTGTCTATGGTATGGTTGTGACTGCATGTGACTGACAGGTTCTGATTCTCCTTGTCCCCAGGTGTCCTGTCCGAGGTGCAGCTGCAGGTGTCGGGCCCAGGACTGGTGAAGCCCTCACAGACCCTCTCCCTCACCTGAACCGTCTCTGGATTCTCCATCACAACCAGTGGTTATGGTTGGGGCTGGATCCGCCAGCCCACGGAGAAGAGCCTTGAGTGGATGGGATACATTAGTTATGGTGGAAGCACATATTATAACCCGTCGCTCAAGAGCCGCACCTCCATCACCAGAAACACGTCCAAGAACCAGTTCTCCCTGCAGCTGAGCTCTGTGACCGACGAGGACACAGGCGTGTATTACTGTGCGAGAGACACAGTGACAGGAATTCCGCGTGAGCCCAGACACAAACCTCTCTGCAGGATGAAGGAGGGGACTGGGCTGCAGGGGGCGCTCAAGGCCCACCCAGCTCCTGTGCCCCATGGAGCAGGTGCAGAGAGGGGATGGGGGGCTCCTCTTGGGATCTGAGGTTTCCTCTGCTCTGCTGACTTCTGATGCCCCTCAGGGTCATTTCCTGCTTTGTTCTTTGCGACTCTAATTACCATGTTCTCACTGCAGGCAACACAGAGTGAAATAACTTTCCTCATTTGCAGATAAGGTGTTTCCATTCACTGGGACATTTCTTTTCTCAGGTTTGAATATGACCTGTTCTCTTTCCTGACATACAAATCATTGTAAGGTTTCTTATGTTCATCTGATCAACAATATTTTTCCCTAAAGGTTAGCTCAGTCCAGGCGCACAGTGTCCCTAAGTATCCTTTCCCTCAGTCATGCACACGTGCTGCCACATGGTTATGATCATCCCTCAGGAACTCTGTCCACGGGGTCCTTGTCCTCCCTGGGGCAGTTTGTCCTCTGGATCCTCATCCACACTGTGGACACTGATGTTCAGTATTTGTCCCACTCTCTGTCCATCCTCCAGTGTCCTGGATGGAGAAGCTGCTGCCTGAGGACCAGACACAGCTCTTCCACTTCTATGTGGAGGTATCAGGGTCACAAGCACAGAGAGAAATATCCACCAGAGCCCTGCTGGGTTGCATTCTGGGTGTGGCCTCTCAAAGCAGCCCTGGGAACTGTGTCCTAAGTTGTGTATCTCAGGTTCTGTGGGGCGATTCCCTGTGGATATTGAGAACCAGCTGGACAGAGCCCTGTTCCCTGCACACTCTCTGCTGTCCCACAGACATCATGGACACTTGCCCTAATACCATCCTCTGTCTACCATTGTTTAAATTCTCACTAGATCTGTTGTCCCTAGACACTCCGCTCCATGAGTCAAGAGCCCTGCTCAATTCTTACCAAGTCACCTCGTGTGCAGGTGCAGATGAGGGGCTCAGTAATGAGGCTGATCATCGAAGGTAGGGACCTCATGTGGTGCTGAGCAGGCACCCATGGCTGATGAATGTTTCATAAAAAGAGAAAATACCACATACAATGCAGGTGAGACAACAGCACAATGCAGGGAAGAAACATCGACAGGCTGGAGCCATTAATTAGAAACTCTGTCTCTGCAAAAGTCACTATAAAGAGGATGACAAGGCAAGCTATGGACTGGATAAAATGTCCCCGGTGTCCTTATTTGTGTCTCCTCTGTGGACTAGGTTTTCAGAGACTTCTTAAATAGTGTCTAAGGTACATGTGGTGTTGTAGTTTTTCCCTGTTAGTACACAGAACATCAGTAACTCTTCTTACATCTGTAAAAGAAGTGAAGTCACAGGGTGAACTCCTATCCCCAAATTGAAGATGCAGTCAGGAAGACACAGAGGGTCACACCTTGTCAGATCAGAACGTTGCGTGTAAGGTGTGGGTAATGTGGGTGGTAGGGGAAGCTCTGCACAGTCCTGTGATGAGTCTGTCCTTTAGGGAGCCGTGTCCTGGCTGTGATTTTCACAGCTGCTTCTCTCTTCATGATGCCCTTAGGTGAGACTGGAAGGCTCTCAGGGAACGGGATAGAGTTGGGTGTTTCTCTTCTCTGTGGTCAGTTATGCTCTGAAGAAGTAATAACCTCTTGGGATCAGATAAATTAGTTTCTCCTGAGGTTGACTTTCTGCAGAGCGTCCTGCTCTGGTGAATCTCACAATGGCTCCTTCCCCCTTTCTCTGCAGGGAGCAGGAGGATTCTTTTATGATATTTTCATTGAGAACCTCATCGCACCGCTGAGGTGGGGTTTAAAAGGTTGGGATCTCTAAGCCCGTCCCCCTGGGATGTACCTAACTCTCAGATTTCCCACCCTGAGTCTCCAGCAATCCTTCCCCTACAGCTCTGGTTTATCTTCCCCCATCCTAGACCACACAGAGGCTTCTGCTCATGAGTTTCTGATCAGACAAGCTGTGACCGTCTGTGTCTTCCTGACTACATCTTCAATTTGGGGACAGTAGTGTACCCTGTAACGTCACTTCTTTTAGATATGTAAGAAGAGATACTGATTTTCAGTCTGTTCAGTCATTTTCTTGTTGTCTGGATGGGAGTGATGGCGTCCAAGCTTCTTACGTGCGAGACCTGAAGCCAGACCCCTTATGTCGCACCTGAAGGTCAAGGACTGTGTGTGTGTCCTCATGATTGTTGCTTGTTTACATCCACTTGTCACATTGAAGGTGTCGAGTAGAAGTTGTGCTTGCAGCTGTGCTCACCTCGTTCATGAATCTGAGGGACGCCTTGATCCTTCACCAATGTGTGGTCTGAGAGAGGCTATTTCTCCTTCACATTTTTTATTAATGTTTTCTTAAATGGCACATCATAAATGTATTCAATTATGGGGAACTATGTGTTGCTTTGATAAATGTATATAATGTGGAATAATTAGGTCAAAGTGATCAACGTATTTATTACCTCATTTTGTTTTTGTGGTGAGACATTTGGAATTCACTCTTTGCTATTTTGAAATATATAATCTATTATTATTGGCTATACTTGCTGTGCTATTCAATTTATATCAAATATTCATTCCTTTCTGGATGGAAGGTGGATACGAGGAGTTGGTGGTCTCCGTCACTCTTGGAGGATCAGTCAGCTGAATTGAGAGTCCCAGGTGGTGGTGGTTGCAGCTTCCAAAACTTTAAACATTTCAAATCTCTCAATTTTTGTTGGTTTCGATTCATATGAGAAATCCTCTGTAATTCTTACCTTTATCATTTTATTTGTAAGCGTTTCTGAGCCTAACCACATTATGTATGTTCTGAACATGTAATTTTATAACACTTAACACCTTGGTCATGGGTGTCTATGTGTGTGTGTGTGTGTGTGTGTGTGTGTGGTGTGTGTGTGTGTACATATGTGTGTGTGTGTGTACGTGTACATATGTGCGTGTGTGCATGTGTGTGTGAACTTCATTTATTTTGCTTTTATTCATCCTGTTTGCTGCTCTGTGGCTTCCTGGATCTGCACTTTTGTGTCTGCCCTTTACTTACAAGTTTTTAATCAATGCTTTAGAGTTTTCAAATTCAAATCTTTAAGTAATTTGGTTAAATTTGTTCCCAGGAATTTAATTATTTTTTTTCTGTTCCTATTGTAAATAGAATTGTTTTACTGATGTATTTTTAGATAGTTCAATGTTAGTGTATAGAAAAACTACTGCTTTCTGTGTGCTGATTTTGTATGATGCAGTATTTCTAAGTATGTTTATTGGTTCTCACAGTTAACAGGTTGAGTCTTTAGGGTTTTTATATATGAGATCATTTTGTCAGCAAACATACAATTTTTATTATCCTTTCATAAGTGGTTGCCATTTATTTAGTTTTATTACCTTAATGCTCTGTCTAGACTTCCAGTTTTATGTTAAAAATAAGTGGTGAGAGAAGGTTTTATTGTCTTATTCTGACCATGTTTAACAAATGTAAACTTTCACTGTTAACCTTGCCATTAGCTGTGGGATTGTCATATATCAACATTAATATAGTGAAGGATAATACGTCTATCTCTAATTTGTTTAAATTGTTGTTATTAAAAAGATGTTGAAGGATGTCAAATCCTTTTTCTGCCTCTGTTGAGATGATTATAGGCTTTACCCCCTTCATTCTGTAATGGCATTTATCATATTTATTTTCTTGCTTCTTTTTTTTTTCCTTTTTGTCTTTTTTCATGACCGACAACGGATCGCAACCCTCAGTGTCGCGCCCGTACCGGACCGGGACCGGCAACGGGATCGCAACCCTCGGTGTTGCGCCCGCACCTTGCTCAGCCAGTGAGCAGCCGGTCTGTATGTGGGATCCGAACCCTCGGCGGGAGCACCATTGTGCTCCCAACCGGCGCACTGTAGCAGTGCACCACCGGGCCGGCCCTATTTTCTTGCTTCTTTTGAACCACCTGTGCATCCCATAGATAACTCTGAGTTAATCATGGTTCAGAATCTATTATAAAGCTAAAATAATCAAAGCAGTTTGGTGATGACATATACATAGACATGCAGACACATAGTGCAGAGAGCACAGAAATAAAACAAAACATTTATGTTCAACTGATTTTTAACAAAAGTGCCAAGAACACACAAGGAGAAGAGCAAAATCTCTTCAAAAATTTTGTTGGGAAATTGCATGTCCACATGCAAAAGAATGAAATTGCACCCTTACAAAAAAATCAACTCAAGGTGGAATAAAAGTTACATTTGAGTCCTGAAACTATGGCACTATTAGAGTGAAACATAGGGGAAAATCTCTACAACATTGGTCTGGGGAAAGCAGGAAGAACCCTAGAAGGTGACACAGGCCTGCTCTGGAGTGGCACAACTGACCCTCTGCCCACAGGGCCCAGCTCCTGGGGCAGGTGCAGAGCAAGTCTGTGAGTGAGAATGTTTTTTGTCATTGTTTGTTTTTTGTTTGTTTGTTTGTTTTCTTTTTTCTGTGTAGGTTTCTGCCTTTTCCTTTTCAATGCACAAATCTTATCTTCCTTTTCAATGAGCAAATCTTTGCCTTTACACCTACTCCACCATTCTACACTTGAATCTAAATTTTTCTTATATGCCACACTCTGAGAAAACAGGTCATTTACTCCAATCACTTTACCATTTTCTTATGTGGAATCTTATGATTTACACAGATGTAATGTATAGTCCCTGTTTTTTATCTGTACATCTTCTCCATTTCAAAGTCATTGTTTTTATTGTGATAAGCTAGGACTGTCTGCTGCATGAATTGCACCATCAGAAGTGAGCAATTTGGACATATATTTTAATACAATTTCACAACTTATAACTTCTTCTAGTTCAATTTAAATAAAAAGGACTAAAAGAAATAATCAACTGCAAACACAAACAATTTCAAATTGAGAAAGTAAGTGTTCCAAAAAGGGTGGGACAAGAATCCCAAAGACAGAAGCCGTGGGTCATGCAGTGTCATCACCAAACAGTAGAAATGTACCAGAACCCTGACACTGGCACCATATGCCCAATTGACATTCAGAGCTGCTGTGATCCATTGAGTCCCAGGTGAATGGGATGGTATATAGTCATCATACTGGACATGAATCACCAGAGTACATTGGGTAAAGGGAGGCAGGACATAGAGCGTGTCCATCTCACTGGTCTGCAGATGCAGGAGGAGCTGCACTTGAGAAAACGCCACCAAGGAGTCACCTGTGACTGGAAGCAAGTGATGAGATCATGAAACTCAAGACTGAGTCTGATGTGACAGTCAAGGCTGACGTTGGAAGTGCTGGGGCAGGAGTATGAACAGAGGATTTGTGAATGAGACTGAGGAAGATGGAGTTTTCTAGAAATTTCCATGGTAATATTTCTAATCTCATGTGGTTGTTCCAAAAGTGGAGGGAATTTCGTGTCTATATGTTTGCTTTGGTAACTGTCTCTGAGAAGTAGGATGTAGTAGAGGTCTCTCTGTCTCTCTATCTCTCCCCAAAAATACACACAAACACCCCCCACAAATGCACATACTCAAGTCTGTCTATCTGAGGAAAGTCTGGCTGTTCTGAAGGGAACCAACTCCAAGATTCTCCAGAAGCACAACTGTTTCATTGAAGTCACACATAAGGGATTTGTGTGCAGAGAGACTGAGGCCACTGTCTGACCTTCAGTTTCAAAGACCAGACATGGGAATGGAGCACGTGAAGGTCAAAAGGTCACGGACTTCTCCTTGAACCAGAAATCATTTGAAACATTTCTACATGTTCTGTGATGTCAAACTATGCATTCTCCATCTTCAGTTCTCTTAATATTTTTCTGGAGACCGGATGATGACCAGGCAGTGAGGCAAAGAAGAGTCTTTGAAGTCCTGTCTCCAAATTTCCTTTCAGCAGCAAAAGGTAAAACATTCAGCACAAGGGAAGGGTAGGTAGACACCCTCCTCTCTGCTCCCCCACTTATAACCTCAAGGACCTCCCTCATGCAAAGCAGACCCCAGTGTCAGGCTGAATGCCCAGCCCTGGGAGAAGCAACCCCAGTCTCCTTCCACCAGGAGCCCTTCATCAGAGCATGGAGGTCCTGGGGCTGCTCCTCTGCATGGAGGCCGCTCCCTGCTGTGAGTGTCTCTGGGACTTCTGGAAAGGGACTTGGGCATGGGGTTTCCATTGTGTTTGACTGATGGTGATGCTCCTTATCCCTAGGTTTATCATCCAAGTTGCAGCTGCAGGAAACAGGACTGTGCCTGGTGAAGCCCTCACAGAACCTGTTCCTCACTTGCACTATTTCTGGATTCTATTTAACCAGCTATGATGGGCACTGGATCCACCAGCCTCCAGAAAGGGGGCTGGAGTTGGGTCAGTGTGATATGAGGTGTGTGGAAGCACAACTCTTAAATCCCAAGTCGGCATCATGAGGGAAACCTCCAAGAGCCAACCTTATTTAACTGTGAGTGGCCTGAGATCCCAGGACACGACCCTGAACTATTGAGCAAGAAATACAGGGAGGGGAATTCAGTTCAAGCCCAGATACAAACAAACCTCTGCTGGAAGACAGGAGTGGACTTGGCGGTAGGAGGAGCTCAGTGCACACTTAGTACAGAATTTCCACTGAAGAGCAGGTGCAGAAGATAAACAGGGTTTCCTTTCAGTCCTTGCTCAATAGAAGTCTTTCTCAGGAACTCTTATTTTTTTTCTTCATTTGCTTTGTAGTTTCCTTTAAAATGTGGTTTCTGTTACCTTAAAACAATTAATGTAAAAGAGGAGTTGAATTTAATATTTTTTAATGGCATGTGATGGCACAATTTGCATAACATTGCATTTGCCATTTTAACCATTTTAAACTGTACAGTTCAGTGACACAATATTTTCACACGGTGTGTTAGCTATCGCCAGTGTCTAGTTACAGAACATTTTCATTGCCTCAAAAGTAAACCTCACATCCTACAAACAGTCAATTTTAACTCCTCTCTCTGAATGCCCCTAGAAGCCACTAATATAATTTCTGTCTCTATGGATTCACCTATTCTGCATATTTCATAAAAATGGAATTATATAATATGTGGTCTTTTGTGTCTGCTTCTTTTACGAGGTGTGATGTTTTCAAAGTTCATTCTTCTTGTCGCATGTGTCAGTACATCATTCATTTTTATAGGTGAACACTTCCCAATTCTATCAATTTACCACATTTGTTTATCAACACATCAATGACAGTTTTGAATTATTCACTTTTTAGCTACTGTGAATAGTGAACATTCATGGAAATTTCTTGCGGGCACCTCTTTTCAGTTATCTTGGCATATAAATAGGAGTGGAATTACTGGGTCATGTCGCAATTCTGCATTAAACTGTTTACTTAACTGCCAGAATCGTGGCCGCAGTAGTTCTACCATTTTGCCTGAACACCAGCTCCCTGTAATTTTTCCAGTGTCTACATATCCATGAGGATACTTGTTCTTTTCCTTTAAAAAATGGGGCCACCTTAGGGATCTGAAGTGCTACCTTGTGTTTTTATTTGTATTTTCCTGATAACTGATGACATTGACGATCTTTTCATTTGCTCTTCAGATATTTATCTTATTCACTTTTAAGGTGTATTCCATTCCTTTCCCCTTTTTAATTCATCATTTTATCCTTCTGTTGAAGGGTTATGAAATATCTTTATATATCACATTCTAGAAGGTAGAAAGGTGATGACCGCAGTCCCTGTGAATCGGAATTGTTTTTGCTGTGTCCACAGGACACCATAAGTGCCAACCATCAGGCAGCAGGCCTTTCCCTCCCAGCACGTCCTGGTGGTGTGAGAATCTGGAGTTCTCCATCCCTGCTGAACTCATACACCAGCAACAGTGAAAACTCTGCCTTGGTGGAAATAAAGACAGAAAGGGAACCCCCTAGGAAGCAGCCAGTGGAGAGAGCAGCAGGGAGAGGGGCAGGTGGAGAGGAAGCTGCTGCATCTGCAGGGAGACCTGGTCACCTCCTGACCTGCAGGTGTGGAGCTGAAGGGGACCCACAAAGCACAGGCTGTGAGAATGAATGTGGGTGCAGATCACAGTCAAGGCTCCAGGCTGCCTCCTGAGAGGTGTGCAAGGGGTCATGCCTGAACTGTGCTTCAAGGACTAAGAAACCCAGGTTGACATTGGAATGACAGTTACCAGCAGGGGAGTCAGGACTTGCAGTTTGCAGCCAATTATGATTACTGTTGTCTAAACAAGCCAAAAAGCTAAAACCAATATTTTCCAGTAACGTTGAACATGATTTATACTCTTATAATCACAAAAAGGTTCAGTAGAAGACCTTATATTCTTTTTTTGTAATGTAAAAATCATGGATGGACATCAGCTATGTTGTTGAGTTCAGAACTGCTTTGGTTATTTGAGGCCTTGTGCAGTTTAAAACATATTTTAGAATTTCTTTTCATTTATGTGTAAAAAATAGCAGTGGGATTTTGATAAAGATTGTGTTTAATGCTTGGCATAGTATAAAACTCATAATTACATTAATTCTTCAAATCTGTGAACACAGTTTTTTTTCCATCATTTGCATTATTTTTTCATCAATGCTTTAGAGTTTTCAGTATACATATTTTCACCTATTTGATTAAATTTTCCCCTAGAATTTAATTGTCCTGATGCTGTTGTGTCCCCCAGCAGCTCTTCAAATTATCCTACAAAGTCATGGCTACCAGAACAGCATAGTAATGGCTTAAAAGCAGACACATGGATTAATGGAACTGAATAGAGGGCTTGGAAACCAACCCACATGTTTACAGCCAACTGATCTTCAGTAATATCACAAGAACTTTATGAGGGGAGACGACAGCCTCTTCAAGAAATGGTGCTGGGAAATCTGGATATCCATGTGTGGAAAAAATGAAACTAGCACAAATATCAAGACCCCTCCCAGTCACCGTCATTGTAGAGTTCAAATCTCAAAATGGTATTCATAGATCATGGTGTCCTCATGATCATATGTTCCTTTCAATATGTCCAATTAATAAATTCATGCAGTTAAGACATTTAGATTTTACATTTTTGTGGGATACAGAGTTGAATAGCAATACATGTGCACAGTGTGTGATGATCACATCAGGGTAATTAGCACATTCATCATCACAAAACAGAATCATTTGTTTGTGATGAGGACGTTCTATCTCCCCATGACGTTCTATCTCCCCGCTTCCAGCCAGTGGATGGCAAGCAGCAAATGAATGTTAATCACAGAGGCCTAGCTCAGATGTGCACACACAGGACATACTTTTTTCTATCCACTAACCAACCACTCACTAAACCCCATCCCCTTCCTGCCTCTCATAACCACAAGTCAGTGCTCTCCATCTGAAATTTAACATTATTATTATTGTTCCTCTTTCCTTCCTTCCTTCCTTCCTTCCTTCCTTCCTTCCTTCCTTCCTTCCTTCCTTCCTTCCTTCCTTCCT
>NW_007734454.1:29386-33516 GCF_000696425.1 Galeopterus variegatus
TCTCTCTCTCTCTCTCTCTCTCTCTCTCTCTCTCTCTCTCTCTCTCTCTCTCTCTCTCTCTGACAACCTGTGGTATTTCTCTTTCTGGGCCTGGCTTACTTCACTTTTGATGAAATTCTCCACGTTCATCACTGTTGTGAATGACAAAACATTGTTTTCCTTTATGGCTGAGTAGTATTTTATTATGTATATGCACCACATTTTCATTGTCCAATAGTCTGTCAACAAACATTTATACTAGTTCCAAATCTTGTCTATTATAAATAGGGCCTCCATAACCATGGGGTGCAGGAGTTCCTTCCACACGATGATTTACACTCCTTTGGGTACACATTAGCAGTGGGATCTACAGGTGTGATCCTGGGGTCCTCCCACAGACCAAGAAGGAGAAGGAGCCGACAGGATTACCTCCGGTGTTGGGACCGAGGGATCTCAGGGAAAAGTAAGCCTGCTGCCCGCCAACCCAGCCCCATGAAAGAGACACTCATATGCAGCAGGGGTTCTGTCAGGGCAGTTCCACTTTATTGCCATTACACTGCGATTTATATAAGCAAACAAGTAGGGGCTTTCCATGTACTAACCAATCAATTAAAGGATCACGTGGGCATGCATTTTGTACTAACATGTCAAGCATAGCAATCACGCAGGGTTCACAAGTGCGGAAATACTGGAGGACCAAGAAAAACCCTTTGGAGCTATCTTAGGTTTGGCCTCCCCTACTTCCCACAGGTGCCATCTTCATCCTTCACCCATAGGCACCACGTGGCTCACAGATAATGTTTGCTCCTAAAAAGGGGCCTAACATCTCCCCCTATTTTCTTTATAAAAAGAAGAACAACCCTGTAATGGGCAGTTGAAGGCGGCTAACCTCTCAACCTCATTGGAATTTTTGTGACTGTGCCTGTCTTAGGTTGTCCCCCTCTGGGGATCTTACCCATCATTGGCTAGCCAGCCACTTCTGGAGGGCCAGTGGAGTCCCTTAAAGATTACTGTGGATTTTTTGAAGGGCCATATTGACCCAAGGGTTTTGGGGTTCTTTTCTTGGGCCACATATTCTACCACTTGGGGGATCATAGTTATGGATCCTAGATTTTGTTGAATGAGAGCCATGATTTATTAAAAATTAAAGGAGCAAACATTAGCACTAAGAGGAAGATGAAGAGGGGACCACTCAGGCAGATATTAAGGTGGTAAGACAGGGAGAACTGGTAAACCAAGATTGAAACAAGCCCTTGTTGGCCTCTCTTTCTCTATTATGTCTTTCCAAGCCCTCTCTAACCTTTGTCATAGATTCTTTCACTATTCCAGAATGATCAGCATAAAAGCAACATTCTTCCCTGAGAGCTGCAAATAAGCCTCCCTGTTATAAAAATAGGAGGTCTAATCCCCTTCTATTTTGTAATACAACTTCGGAAAGAGAAGTTATTGATTTTTGCAAATGTGTAATTGTTTTTTCAAGCCTATCTAGATCTATGTCTATAGCCTCCCTTAAAACTTGTGTATAGGTGTAAGTATATCCTATTCCAGCAGCCCCCCCTCCAGTGCCTACAATCCCCAATAAATTACTAATGGTAACAGCAGCCCCTAGTGCCCTTTTACTGTGGTGAGGAAAGTTACTTGTCCAATATTGAAACATTTGTTCCCCTTTATGCCATAATATTAAGGGAACATTATCCACTGATATACAAGTTTCATGAGATAAGGATTGATTAAACACACAGCAGTAAGCCCTGATGTGGTGCATAACCATCGCCCAAGACTGGGTTTAGCCCAGGTGCTGTTGAGGATAATAGTATTGGAACAAAGGGACAGGTTGTTTACACCAACACATAATCCCTTTCCCGACATATGTTGTATAGTTAAACCAGGATGGGTTCTGTTGTAATTAATGGTGCACTGGGTGCTGTTAGTGGGGAGGATGGTTAGTTACTTAATGCCACAGCCTCAAAATATGGGGGATGAACATCATAACATTACCAACAATCTTTTGTCCAGTTTTGCTGCACTGGTATGTGATTGGTTCCCCATGTTCCAGAGAGCCAGATGGTCCATAGCATGACCAGATGATGCATCATGCTGCTGGTGATAGTGCTAAGGACAAAGGCAATCAGCATTAGAGTGAAACTCTCCCACGAGGATGAAGAGGCAGTTTCACCCGAGTTGTCTCCTGAAAGAGAAGAATTTGCCTTAGCGTCGTTGTTGTTCCTGTGCTGGGTTATTGGATCAAGATTTTGAGGTACAAATATAAGGTTTTTGGCTGGTTTCTATATGGGGCAGAGTTCGTCAAAGTGGAATACACACCACAATCCCCTTCCCATAGTTAGGAGTGGGTCAGGTCCTCTCCAGTGTCCGGAAATGGGGTCTTTCCATCTAACTTGTACCTCAGGCTTTATGTCTTGATTAGACCAGTGCTTTTGAAAAGGTGTCATTAACTCATTTTTGGAAAAATTTAGAATGTTTAATGTAAATATATAGTGGTAATCCTAATTGTTGGTGGGGGTTGGTGGTACCTCCTTTTTGTTTTTGTCATTGAGTTTTTAAAGTTTGGTGATAATGCTCTATTACTGCTTGTCCCTGTGGATTGTATGGAACACCTGTGGTGTGGCAAATGCTCCAGCTTGAAAGCAACTCCTGAAATGCATGGCCAACAAAACAGGGGCCATGATCAGTTTTAATTGTATTGGGGAGCCCAAGTGTTGCAAAACTTTGTAAAAGGTGACTTTGGGCATATCGAGCCTTTTCCCCTGAATGAGCGGTTGCCCAGCAGGCATAAGAATAGGTGTCAACAGTAACAAAAACATACTTGAGCTTTCTAAAAGGAGAAGAATGAGTAACATCAATTTGCCATAATACGTTGGGTTTTAGTCCCCTAGGGTTAACTCCTGGGGATTGTAAAGAGGGGACCTGTAAGTAAGGAAGGCAAAACTTACAAGTATGAAGGGGCACCTGTAAGTAAAGAAGGCAAAACTTACAAGTATAAACAATCTTTTTGAGTCTATACCTATATAGACCAAATCCCTACTAAATC
This sequence comes from Galeopterus variegatus, assembly GCF_000696425.1. Lineage (NCBI taxonomy): Eukaryota > Metazoa > Chordata > Mammalia > Dermoptera > Cynocephalidae > Galeopterus > Galeopterus variegatus. The sequence goes on from NW_007734454.1 coordinate 32,415, forward strand.
TTTAGTAGGGATTTGCGGGAACCATTTATGTAGCCCCTCCAATTTATATGATTAGGACATGGAGATTAGATGCACCTTGTGAAGTTAAAACATGGGGGTTACAAGATGCTGTTTTGTCTGCTAAAAAGTGTCCTAGTGAAAGTAGACCCGGCAATTTTTGATGGCCTCTAAGATGCTGGATAGAGATGGGTTGGGCCTGTTTGAATACCAATGATCAGGCCTGTATCATAAGAGGTGTAATTAGGTTGTTATCTAAACGAATATAGAAATTAAGCAACCCCGGCAGCAAATTAGTGTCATACAAACTGTCAGACAATAAATTTATGGGTTCTGAGACCTTCTTAAGTGCTAAAACTATAGCTAAGATTTCTTTAAACTGTGCAGCTCCTTCACAGGGCTCACAGTACTTTTGAGGGACAATGTTAGATGACAGTTGTTTTCAATGTGGCAAAAAGACAATAACAGCAGCCACATGTTTATCCCCATCAGTGAACACATTATATGCATTAGCCATGCGTTTGTGTAGAAATAATTGAGGTGCTCTCCATTTTAAACAGACAAAAGAATAACCCATTTATGAGGCCCGTAGTGACAATCAAGGATGCTGGGGAAGCCCTCTAGTGCCAAGGCCTTTCTAGGATTGTTTCTGTAGATCCATTCTAGGTCACTCAGTCGGTTTGGAATAATTATTTTGTTATGTTCCCATGTATAGCATCGGAGTGCTATGTCCCTTCCCTTTTGTGTTAAGTCGGCCATTTGGTCTATATAGGTATAGACTCAAGGGGATCCCCCCAGAGATATATGAATCCATTGTGAGGGGTTTCCCTCTTGAACTAGGACCGCCATGAGGATGGTGGGATTAGGCAGAATCCATAATTGCAAGTGTTTTGAAGGAGAGCATCTAGCAAGCTGAGCCTGGTTGAGAGAATTTTGAGCCTCTTATAAGAGCTGTTTATGTGCAACTGAAAGCGAGATTTTATCATGAGGCAGGCTGTCCCTTAATAGGTTAAAAAGAGGTAACAGCTGGCCCATTGAGATGAGAATCCAGGGCCATAGCCAATTAATTTCACCTAAAAGGCGTTGTAAATCAATCAAAGAACAG
>NW_007734454.1:33526-51550 GCF_000696425.1 Galeopterus variegatus
TAAGAGCTGTTTATGTGCAACTGAAAGCGAGATTTTATCATGAGGCAGGCTGTCCCTTAATAGGTTAAAAAGAGGTAACAGCTGGCCCATTGAGATGAGAATCCAGGGCCATAGCCAATTAATTTCACCTAAAAGGCGTTGTAAATCAATCAAAGAACAGGAATCTGGGATACAAAGTTGAGGTTTTAAAGGACTAATGCCTTGCAAGGTTAACTGGGTAGCTAAAATTTTAAAAGGCAGAACAACTTGGATTTTATCAGCTGCAACATGCAAGTTATCCTTTATAAGTCACATTTGCAGGACTCTAAAATTTTAAAAAGCAGAACAACTTGGATTTTATCAGCTGCAACATGCAAGTTACCCTTTCTAAGTCACATTTGCAGGACTTTATTCTTAGTAAGTCACATTTGCAGGACTTTATATGCCTCGGCCAATTGGAAAGTATTTAGGGCTCCTAAGATAATATCATCCATGTAAACGTACATTTCAACATGTGGGAGCCTTTTGATAGGTTGAAGTAATTCATAAACATAGCTTTGGCAAGACGACGGACTATTGGCTATACCTTGAGGCAAAACCATCACTCAAAACGTTTATCTGGCCCCTTAAAAGTAGTTGAGGGGACCAAAAAGGCAAATTTTTCATAATCCGGTGGGTTAAAAGGAATGGAAAATAAGCAGTCCTTAATATCTATAACCATGAGGCATAAATTAGTAGGGGTGGCCGGTACCCAAGGCAGTCCCCTTAGTGGGATTCCCTGTAGCCACATTCTTTCATTAATTTTTCTAAGATCCTATAACCATCTCCATTTTCCAGAAGACATTTTAATGACAAAAATAGGGGTATTCCAGGGGTTAGTGGATGGGCAAATATGTTTTAATTTTAATTGTGCTGTGATAAGTTCCTCAAGTGCTTGCAACTTATTAGCTGGGAGAGGCCACTGCTCCAGCCAAATTGGGGGTCCCAGTTTCCAATGCATGGGAGGGACCTGGGGGGCAGTGGCATTTAGGATTGGGGTACACCTTCCATCTTGTAAGTGGCTTTCCCTCCCTCAGGTTTTGGAATTTGGTGTCCCTCTATAATTTGGGCAAGAAGGGAGGTTGAACTGCTGCTGGTACTCTTCCTCATCTAAACTGTCACCATAAAATTCTGTATAATCAGTAGTGATATAGGCATCTGCTTATCCCAGAATGTCTTAGCCTAGGAGGATTGCCTTAAGTCCAGTGGTTATAAGAGGTTTGACTTCTCCTCTTGTGGCATCAGCGTCTTTCCAGGGGAGACAGCCATCAGTTTCTTTGGACAGAGTATTCCCTCTGACCCCCATTATTTGTGGTCTTGGGACCATCCCCCAGCTATTAGGAACTTCCTCCTCTCTAAGGACCATGCAGTCAGCTCCAGTGTCAATTAGGCATCGGAAATATTTTCCCCCTATCATCATATCTATTTTGAGTCTTAACCCAGGCACAATAGGCACCATCCATTTAGCCCTTGCAGGTTTTTGGGCTTTGTTAACTCCTGTTAGCTCTGTGGGGGGTCGGTGTGAGTTGCATCTGGGTTTAGGTTGACTTAGAGGGTTTCTAACTTGTTGCAGTGGAAAATAGGATCCCCGTTGGGATGACGGGGCTAGGGGCTGCCCCTTTTCTAATTTAAAAGATTGCAGTCCTTATCAAATTCAGATTTACAATCTGCCTTCCAGTGGTAGCCCTTTTTGCATCTTGGGTATGGGGTGGTGGGAGGTTTTCGGCCTTTTGGTTTTGAATTAATTGGGGGACAGCTATTTTTAAAGTTTCCCTGTTCCACACAGCCAAAGCAATGGCCTGTTTTATTACCAGAGATGCTGTTTCCAGGGGAGGTCATGGTATTAAAGGCCTTAGTCATTGCCTCGGTGAGGGCATCAGTTTGGGCTTGGAGGGCAGCAACCATGGTGCAGGCCTGATGGCCTTGGGTCCCCACATCCCTAGAGGTGATAATCCACCTTTCTATGGAGTGGTCCTTTTGATCCGTGCAGGCCAATTTGTGATCTGATGTCATTCCCTCCCATACCAGCATTTTCACAAACTGGTCTCTTAGGGGCCCTGGGGGGAATTTCTTTGTATGCTTTTTTCTACCCTATCCACAAAGGAATGGAGGTCCTCATTGTTTCTCTGGGTGATGCCTGATACGGGGGGCTCTGTAGGGCCCTCCGCAAGCTTTTTCCAAGCCGCTCAGCAGATGGCCCTAACCTGGTCTTGATACAGAGTGGGGATAGCGGCTTGCTGAATTCCTGTGCTGTATTGGTCTGCCGTTCCAGAGAGCATCCCAAAGGTTATTGGGATAAGTGGGTTAGCGGCCTGATTCCTCTCTGCCTGAGCATGACATTCTTCTTTTAAAAAGGCGCAAAATTTAATATACTGGGTTCTTGAGAGTACTGCCCTACACAGCATTTTCCAATGCTGGGTGGTGCAGGGTTGGTGTGCTAATCCCTGGAGGATGGTTTCCGCCCATGGGGAATTTGGACCATCTTCGGCCACAGCCTTTTTTAGCTCTTTTAGGTCTGTAGCCTCCCACTGGTTCCAGGGTGCTGGCCTGTTCCCCCCAGGGTTGACATTGACAGGAAAAGCCTGGGGCTGGTAAGGAAAGTGTGGTGGTGTTTCCCAGGGATTCCCCATTGGCTCATGCTGTTTATAGTTAATGTTAACGGGAAAGCTTGAGGCTGGTGGTGAAAGGGCGGGGGAGCCTCCCAGGGATCATTTAGTTGAAATTTATGTTGTCAACTGGCTGTTATTTGTTTATTTTTTGTGGCCCCCTCCTGAAAGTCTTTAGTGAGAGGAGGGAGGGGAGGGAAAAGGCTGTCCCCTGGGGGCTTATGTTGCAGAAAGTCCCAGTCCTCTTGTGACCCCCCCACATTCCTCTGGTGCATCCCAGAACTATGTGTTGGCTGAAAGGTATCCTGGGCGTGACCCTGTGAAGAGACGGTTAAGCTGCCCTTAATACACTCACTTTCAAACTTTTCCCATTGCTCGTCTAAATCTGGGGAGGTAGGGGTATGGCTATCACTTTTGTGGCTTTCTGAGAAGCAAAACTTAAGGGCTGAAATAATAAGGTCAAACCCTAAGGGTGGGTCCTCCCCACAGTGAACCTCAAGCTGCTGGGCAAGGGTTTGTACGCAGTCCCATGTGTCCCAAGAAAACAGGTTGGCCGAGACAATACAGGGAGGCAGGGCTAGTGCATTTTCCCAGGTCTTGGCAGCCATACTGTCAGAAATCTCAAGTCCTCTACTTTTTAACAAATATTTTAGTGCCTTAAGGGCCAATTCATCCATTTTGCCCTTGGTATTTCCCATGGTGTTTAGATGTATAGCAACTGACAGAGAAAGCAGCTGAGGGTTATCAGCAGAAAAAACCTGATAGGACTGGCGATGGCCAGTATTTTGGGAAAAGGGGATGGCCGGTCCCTCAGCTGGGAGAAGGCAAGGAGGATTGTCACCCAGTTGGGCTTCCACTACTGGAGCCAACTGATATGAGACCTTCAAGGTCTACCAGAGAGTCACCCTGGCCATGATGTGTCAATTGTCCCACACCCATCTGCTTGTTCACTGAAAGTCACAGAACAGAGAGGGAAAGAATAGAGGGAAAGAAGAGTGGGAGGAATAAGAAAAGAGTGAAAATGACTTACCCTATTCACCTGTTGGGAATAAGGAGACTCACCTTGAAAAGGTCCTTAACATTGAAATGTCATTTCTCCAGAGCAAAACTCTTCACTGAGGCTCATGGCTGCTCATCGCCTCTCTCTCAAGGCCTCATGGTGGGTCAGTTCTTCTTAGGTGGTGGGCCCCACTTTGGGCACCTGCTTCTGTGGGGCGTGCCTGGGGTCCTCCCATAGACCAAGAAGGAGAAGCCGACAGGATTACCCTTGGTGTTGGGATGGAGGGATCTCAGGGAAAAGTGAGCCTGCTGCCCGCCAACCCAGCCCCATGAAAGAGACACTCAGATGCGGCAGGGGTTCTGTCAGGGCAGTTCCACTTTATTGCCGTTACACTGCAATTTATATAAGCAAGCAAGTAGGGACTTTCCATGAACTACCCAATCAATTAAAGGATCACGTGGACATGCATTTTGAACTAACATGTCGAGCATAGCGATCACGCAGGGTTCATGAGTGCAAAAACACTGGAGGACCGATAAAAACATTTTGGAGCTATCTTGGGTTATGCCTCCCCTACTTCCCGCAGGTGCCATCTTCATCCTCCACCCATAGGCACCATGGGGCTCACAGACAATGTTCAATCCTAAAAATGGGCCCAAAAGGGATCGATGGATCCTGTGGTAGTCCCCCAGTAGTTGTTCAATACATGGCCATACTTTTTCCACAATAGCCAAACTAATTTACCATCCCACCTAAAGAGAGGTGTTTCCATTTCTCTGCATCCTCACCAGCGTTTGTTATTCTGTGTCTTTTTGATAATAGCCTGTCTAACTGGGGTGAGGTGATATCTCAGTGTGGTTTTGATTTGCATTTCTCTGATTTTTTTTACTATTAAGTTGTCTGAGTTCTTATATATTCTGGATATTAATCCTTGTTGAAGATATACATATACATATATATGTATACTTATACATAGAGTAAATAATTTTCACTTTCTTAAGGCTGTCTTTTCAGTCTGTTAATTATTTTCTTTTCTGTGCAGAAGCTTTTTACTATGATGTAGTCCCATCTGTTTATTTTGGGTTGTGTCGCCTGTGTTTTGAAGTCTTATGTATGCTCTTTCCCCAGTCTTAGATCCTGAGGAGATTCCACTCCATTTTATGTTTTGGTCTCCCTTTACATTAATTTGTTGACCTTTTTATTATCAGTGCCCCAACACCAATATCTGCATGCTCTACTGTCTGTAGGTATCACTGTCATGTGAGTTCAGTGCCGTCTCCACCTGCTCAGGACATAATGCATAAGGTGCACCACGATATGGAAGAGCCTGTCTATGAAGTGCATGAAATGCACGTGCGAAGACTTGGGTGTGGCTCGAGTGAGTCTATAAAATAGTCCACCACCGAGTTATAGCACAAAGGGCAGACAACATGATGGTGTCTTGGAGATATTTAGGATCCACGATATGCATTGAGCTGTTGGAGTGGGTGGCACTGGAAGGCACTTGTGGCTGGGAAGCACTACAGCTTGGGTGACAGCTGAAGGGAAGGTCACCACACACATGGGAGACATGAGGCAGGCTGTGGGGTAAGTTCTCTTAACATGTTTCTGTTGTGGGAGATTTTCTGAAGGCTCAAAGACATGAAAGGATGGGCTGGCCTCAGGTGAGAACACGAACTTCATACATGGATTGGAATGAAAAGGAAACAGAGATGGATGTGCTTAGAGAAAGCTCATTGTATGTGCTGGAGGTTAAGAATGTCTTCCAATAGCTCCAACGTTCTCAGGTAACTATGAATCACTTTAATGAACAGAACGAGAAGGGAAAAGGACATAGGACACGAGAGAAAAAAATCACGAGAGTAAGAATCAAATTTGCATAAAATTACCTTATGAGAGATTCCAGAACGAGCAGATGCAGCTGCTTTATTCTTCTGGACCTGTCGAGACCCTTCAGCATTTCTTTCAGGCAGATCTAGTGGTTGCAAACGCTTCCCGTTTCTTCTTGTCTGGAAAAGTCTGTATCTCTCCTTTTTTGAAGACAAAAATTTCTAGGTGTAGTTTCTTGGTTGGCAGCTGTAGTGGGTTTTGTTTTTTTTTGTATTTATTAATTTATTTGTATAAAATGTATGATCATTAAATCAGCATCATTAGCATATTCGCCATTGCAATACATAATTATTACTTGCTTGCCCCTCCCCCTTTCCCACCTCTAGTAGCCAAAATTCTGTTCTCTCCTTCTGAAAGTCCAATATATTATTGTGGTTGTTTATTTCTTTTTTTCTTTTGTTGATTTTTGTTTGTTTCTTTGTTTCTCTGTTTATTTTTTTAGCTCCCCTTATGAATGAGGACTTGTGATATTTCTCTTTCTTTGCCTGGATTTCTTAACATAGATAACTCCAAGCCCATCCATGTTGCTGCAGACGGCAATTTGTGTATATTCCCCAAGGAATGGAAATCGTCATGTCGAAGGAACACCTGCGCTCCCATGTTTCTCACAGCTCTATTCACAATGGCCAAGATATGGAACCACCTAAGTGCCCATCAATGGGTGCTCAGGTTAGGAAAAGGTTGTATATATATATATATACACGCAATGGGATACTCCTCAGCCATAGAAAGAATGTTTCTAACAATTTAAATACATCGTCCTACTTTCTTCTGCATTGAAACGTTTCTGCGGAGAAGTAAGCTAATATTCTTCTGGGGTTGCTCTTTTATTATTAATGTTACTTCCATTCTACAGGTGGAAAACTAAAGTCAGAATCATACATGGGCTGCCTGTTGTGTCTGAGAACACACATTTGGTCAGTGTGAGCTCCAGTACATTTCCCAGTGCTCCTCACAGCTGTATGAAGACCTGTTTCTCTGATCCACCTCGCAGACAGCTGGGCATGCTCAGGGACGGTGGTCGAATCCTCTCGTAATGAGTGCAGTTTGTCAGTCTTCTAGCATGTACCAGAGGAATTGTACAAACAGAGCTTATGCATATGTGTTTTCAGGAGTTTCTGACATTTTGTGAGTAATTCCTACCTCTCTATCACTCCTTCTCAGCCAAAGCATTTATACGTTTCTTTGTAACAGACTTTCTGTGCTATATTGACATACTCAATAAAAGCCAAAACTGAAGAGCGAATCTTAAAGGCAGACTATGGAGAGCAGAGGATGCTTTCCTTACAAACACACGGAAAACTAGTTACAGGAAGATGTTAAATCAGGCAAGCAGAAAAATTGATAGAATGCTGTACTTAAATTTTAAGAGCAGCTGCAACAACGACAGAAATCGTGTCAGAGAAAAAGATCCAGAGGGAATTTACTGCCAGCACATTCACCTTCTACAAATGATGCAACACATTTTTAGGGTAAAAGGCACATAGCAAAATGTCACTTTATAAAATTAAATGAAGAAAATTTAAATTGAAATATAAACACGGGTTACAATATTTTTATATTTGTAACTGCTCTAAAATATCATGTGGAGTTTAAAGCGATAGTAACCACATCTCACATGTTTATAAATATGGAATAGAGAATAAATGAAAAAAACAAGGGCCAGGGAAAGAAGGGAGCAGTCAAAACTATAATATAAGATATAAAATATAATACTATAGTATAATATATAATATGATGTTTTAAGGTCTTTACAAAGCACATGAAGGGGTAGGATCTTATCTGAGGTAGAATCAGATTTTTAAAATGCATATTGTAAACTTTACAAAATCAATAAAATAATTATTAAAGAAATATAAATAATAAATCAGCATGGAATATGAATGCAATATTAAAATTGCTAAGGTAGAACAAGAGGTGGTATAAAATGAGAAAAGAAATGGAGAAAAGAAAATTTTCAACAAATAGAGAACTTCTAGTTTTTAATCTAACTCCAGGACTAGTATTACTAATACATGTGAATGTTCTGAAAACACCAGCTGAAAAACATTTTTTTTCATATGGTATTTAAGGAAAGCAATACACATGTGCTGGCCTACAGCACCACGTTGTTAGCTGTGGTGACCTGGTTGTCCATTACATCTCAAAAACTTCTTTGTAACTAAAATATTTACACTTCGGCCAGCATACCTTTCTATCCTTTTCCACCAGACTCTGATAAACACCGTGATGAGTCTGACTGTTGAAGCTTTCACGTGTAAGTGAGATCACGCAATACTTTTCTTTCATAGTCTGAACTATTACACTTAACTTAATATCCAGGCTCATCTATGTTGTCACAAATGGCAGTATTTACTTTTTGTTAAAGGTCAAATAACTTTGCATTACATATACACACACATATATATTTCATTTATTTATTAATTTATCTGCAGACATCATGTAGGATATTTCCATATCACTAATGTAAATAACAGTAAAATAAACAGGGAGTGCAGATAGCTCGTTGCTTAAACGACCTCTCTCTCTCTCTCTCTCTCTCTCTCTCTCTCACTCACTCACCATGTGATCTGCTTGTACCCACCGGCTCCCTGCCACTTTCCACAATGAGTACAAGCAGCCTGAGGCCCGTGCCAGATGCTGCTGTCCCAGAATCATGAGCCAAATGAACCTCTTTTCCTTATGAATTACCCAGTCTCAGGTATTTCTGTTATAACAACACAAAAATGGACTAATACAGTTTCTCTCAGTAAAGTATTGTAGCTTTAGTTGTTTGTAATAGTTTTGCTTTTTAAACTTTATGTGAAATATTTAACAGAATTACTTACCACAATTACCAAATTAGAGTGTTTTGGATGTCACAATATCTGTGCTTTCACCATTTAGTTTTATATTTTAATATTATTTTTTAATTTATTATTTTTTTTGTCCTTTTTGAGACTGGCCGCACCGTGCTCAGCCAGTGAGCGCTGTGAGCGCAGTAGTCATCCCTATACAGGATCCGAACCCGCGGTGGGAGCACTGCGCTCCCGGCGCCGCACTCTCCTAAATGCGCCATGGGCTCGGCCCTTCATATTATTTTTTAAATTATTACCGTCCTCTCTCATTGGCCTCCCACACTCCCTTTAGTATCTGTTGTAGAGAAGTTCTAGTGTTGATAAATTTTCTCATCACCCCTTTATTTTTAAACACAAGATTACAGGGTGTGATTTACTTGCTTGTCACTTTATTTTTTCTATCAGAATTTTGAACATTTCATTTCATGCTCCTTTTTGCCTGTATGGTTTCTTTTGAAGAATTCACTGACTTCAAATAGGGTTCTCTTCACATAAGCATTTGCTTTTCCTTTGCAGATTTCAAAACTGTTCGATTTTTTTTTTCCATTTGACAATTAAATTATGATGTGTCTGGGAGGTTTTCCCTACTGAGTCATCTCATTTGGTTTACCTCAGGCTTTCTGTATCAGAATTTTTATTTTCTTCCCCAGGCTTGAAAAGTTTGGGGCAATTATTTTTTTAAAATATTTTTCTTTCAACATTTTTTTTCTCTTCTTCTTTTAACATGCTCATAATGTGCATGCCATTGTCCTTCATGATGTGCCATAAGGCCCTTCTGCTGTCTTTGCTCTTATTTTTTACTTTAATACTATTATTTTGATTTTCAGGTCAAACAATTTTCAGTGACCTTCTTTCCAGTTCACTGATTCTCTCTTTTGCTGAATCTAGACTATTTCTGAAACCTTGTGTTGAATTTCTTTCAGTTTAGTCATTGTATTCTTCAACTTCATCACTTATGGTTGTTACTTTTTTATACTTTTATCTCTCTGTTGAAATTCTTCTTTTGTGCTTTCATGAGTGCCCTGACTTCAGTGACACTGTTTCTGTCCATTACTTGTAATTCCCTCTCAGGTTGATCACATACTTCCACTTTCCTTGAGTTTCTTTCTGGAGATTATTTTTGTCTTCTTGACTGGGACACATTCCTCTCTGTCTTCAAGTTCCCTGACTCTCATTGTTGTCAGACTGGACTCATGTTGGGAAAGGTCTCATCCATTGATTTATCCAGACATTTTAAATGCCTGGTACACATTTTTTTTTTTTTTTTTTTTGTCAATAATGTTGCCTCCATTTTAACAGCCCCATGGAGATTAGGAAGTGCCTCATTCTCTTCATGTTCTGACAAGTAAAGTAGAAGACAGCTTCTTTAGATGTAGCTAAGTTTGGGGTTTTGCATATCCATTCTGCTTCTTTCTATTTTCCTAGTGAAGCTGAGTGTGGGTGTTTCCTCCGAGTCCTCCTGCTTTGAGCCAGAGACAGCATCCTGGAAATGCCTGTCCTCACGTGTAGGCTGCACCCTCTGTTCCTGGGAAGAAAACTCCTGAAACTGGGCCTGTTGTGTGCTCCTTATACTTTTTGCTTCAATGTATGAGTAAGAACATGGAGCATTTATCTTTTCATGCCTGACATATTTTACTTAATGGAATAACTTCCAAGCTCATCCATGTTGCTGCAAATAACAGGATATTATTTTCCTGGCTGAGTAGTGTCTGTTTGTGTATATACAATCTTTTCTGTATCCCTTCCTCTTGTTGATGGACAACTCAGTTGATTCCATGTCTTGGATATTGTGAATAATGCTGCAGTTAACATGAGGGTGCTGAAGTCTGCTTGGTGTGCTGGTTTCCTTTCCTCTGTTATTGCTGGGTCTTATGGTTGTTCTAATTTTAGTTTACCATATTTACTGAGGAATCTCCATAAAGTTTTTATAATGTCTGCACTAGTTTACATTCTCATAAACAGTGTACAACAGCTCCCCTTTCTCTGCATCCTCAGCAGCATTCACCAGTTTTTCATCTTCCTGATAACAACCATTTTAACTGGGGTGGGAAGATATAATGTTGTGCTTTGATGATTAGTGATGTTGAGCATTTACTTTATACACCTTTTGACCATCTGCTTGTCTTTTTTGAGAAATGTCTATTCAGGTAATTTCCCCCTTTTTTAATCTGTGGCTTAAATTTTGTTTCAGAAAAGAAAGACAATATCACAAACAAATACTTATAAAAAAGCATTATCCAGGAAAAAAGTCATACATATTTTAAGATTATTAATAAAAAGCTGTCCCCTGACTACATCTTCAGTTTATCAGTGACTTCACTTCTCTGAGAAATATAAAAAGAGTTGTTACTTTTAGTTAATTCAGCCTCTTCCTGTTTCATGGATACAGTGGTGATGTATAAGCTCCTTACAGAAACCAAAATCAGGAAAAAAAAAGTAGCATTCCTCATCTCATAACTGAAGAAAAAGCGTTTTATTTACTTTACCTCATATATTTGATTTATCTACTTTCATTGTCTCATTCAAAATATCATGTAGATACCATGTGGGCACCTCTCTAAATCTACTCCACAATGAGTTTTTAACTCTAGTATTTTCCACTCTATTTCTCCAGCAATTCATTAATAATAGTATTTGAGTACGTTTATAAGCTAATGGTTTCAGGGGCTTTGGGTCCAGGTGAGTAGCTCTCAGTTGTCCCTGGATAAACCTGTCTCTGGATGCACTTATTTCTCCTTTAGCACATGTTGGTGATTAGCCTTGTAAACTCAACTTTTTAATGGGTCAAAAAAAGGATACTATCAAATATACTATAATGTACTAAGTGTTAAATTGGAATCTGAGGCCCATGCATACAAACACATTCCACAGCAGGTGAGTGACATAGAGTGGAAAAATATCTATGAAATAGGGGCTTGGAGTAGGAGGTCAGGGATATTCCTGAACAACAGTGACCAGCAGGAAGATTTTAGCTGCTTTCTATGCATTGGTGGACACAGGTGGACTTTGCATGGTGTGACCATTGGAAGGTCTTCCCCAGGCACAGGTGTGTTCAGAAATTGAAATTACTGGATCATGGGAGTCAAGAAAAGTCATATGGTCAATCTGCTGAGTCACAGCAACTGGTTTGAAAATATCAAATTCTGAAGATAGGGCCATAAGGTTTTATTTTTAGGCTTTTAACTTTAGAAGAAAGTAAAATTAATTGTTTTTGAAACAAAATGATTACTTGGGTGATTGCCAATTTACCACTTCTAAGAATCTGGAAAAGAGTTGTTAATCTATCAAATTCAAAGTTACTGATATTTGTATATCTATGTTGTCTAATAGTGAAAAAAAGCAATAAATTATTACTTTTTCTGTATTTATTGGTTATAAATATTCATTGAGCACAAAGCTGATTGTCACCACTCATGCCATGATATGGTAGCCAGATCCATACTGGCATCATGCCCATTATCATAAATTGCAATTATAACCCATGTCCCCCACTCAATTTCCCCCAACCTCCCTCCCTCCCCCTTTCCCCCACCCTACCTTGTCTCCCTAGGTCTGTTCTTTCCCTCTGTACATCCAATATACCAGTGTGGTCTTTCTTCCCTTCCTTCTTTCTGTCTTAGATCCCACTTATCAGTGAGCACATACACTAGTTATCCCTCTGTGCTTTGCTTATTTCACTCAACATAAGTTCCTCAAAGCTCATCCATGTTGTTGCAAATGGGAGAATTTCATTTTGTTTTATGGCAGTGTAGTATTCTATCATGTAATATATACCACGTTTTCTTGATTCAGTCCTCCATTGATGGAAATTTATGTCAGTTCCACATCATGGCTAATATAAGCAGAGCTGTGACGAACATGAGAGTGCAGATATCCCTTTGACATGATGATGATTTCCATCCCTTTGTGTAAATACCAAGAAGTAGGACTGCTGGAACATATGGTAGTTCTCTCTGGTTTTGATTGAGAAATTTCCATACTGTTTCCATAGTGGTTGTACTAATTTATAGTCCCTGCAATAGTGCAGGAGGTTTCCCTTCTCTCCACACCTTCATCAACATTTGTCATTCTCTATATGTTTGATTATAGTCAGTCCAACTAGAGTGAGGTGATATCTCAGTATTGTTTTAATCTGCATTTCCCTGATGACTAGTGGTGTTGAGCATTTTACCTTGTACTTGTTGGCCATTTGTATGTCTTTCTTTGAAAAATATCTATTTGATTAGATAAGGAAAATGTGGTATATATACACAATGGAATACTACTCTGCCATAAAAAAGAGTGAAATTCTCTCATTTGCATCAATATGGATGAGCCTGGAGAAACTTATGTTGGGTGAAATAAGCCAAGCACATAGGGATAAAAAATAATTCATATCCTCACCCATAAGTGGGAACTAAGAGAGAAAAATGTAGGAAAGACAGACCATAATTGTTCATTGGACTTGCAGAGGAAGAGAAGACACCAAGGGATACAAAATGCAGTGGGAAAATGGAGATGGCAGAAGGATGGACGTAGGTGATTAAGTGAATGGGGGACATGGGGAGTAATCACAATTTGTGGTAATGGACATGCTGGTAGTAATGATCAGACCATCATTTATTGTGTACAAGTTGTGATGGTCATTTTTGTACCACATGAATATGCATAAAAATTAAAGTGGTGTGGTCCACGCCATGGCAGGATCCTAAAGGAATCAGCTTGGGCTGCCCTCTCTGTGTTGGCAAGGCTGCCGGATGGAGAGCTGTTGGCAAGGCCACAGCTACGAGCACTTGCTACAACCATAAGGGCTGCTGCCTCGGCTTCATGGTACTGCTTTTGCTTTCTCTTTCAGTATTTTCATTAGCATGACAGTTCTCTGAATTCCCAAAAGATTATAAAAATAACACAAATGATTTTACGGTCATTGAAGTAAACATTCCCACAGAGGATCCGAGTAAATTGGACAATTTAAAATTATCCCCTTATGATAAATTGACCACCCCAACATATGTTCCCAAAGCACCGCTCATGACTAAATATGAGCTGCAGCCTAAACAGGCGAAGTTATTTCAAAAAGGAAATTTCCATACTCTCCTGGCCATCTTGGTAAATGGATATATGGGATACAAACTGGGGAAAGGAAAAATTTGGTATCCCCGTAGGGGACGTCCAAAATATGATATAAGTTGGCAAATATCATTTACTGGAGATTATATTAGTGGCAAGAGAATGGTTGGTATTAATGGGAAATTACATGATTGGGATAAATTAAGTATATGGGAATGAAACCATAGAATTCCTTTCACTTGGGGGTGTCCAGTTTTAAATAAATCATTAAAAATCAGATGTTGGGATAAAAATATATGCTGTAAAATTATTAAACCTGCAAAATTAGATCTTAGAAAAATAAGAGAGTGCAACTGGTTTTGTGAGGGATGGTGCTATGCACAATGACACTTTGACATTTAGATCAAGATTACAGGGCCACAGCCAATGCATAACATTAAAATGTGCATGATAATGCTGCTCAATTAAAATGTGCATGATAATGCAGCTCAAATATCCACTGTTCTTTTTCCATATGAACAGTAGGTTCATTTCATTAGAACATAAAATCATTAGACCCCCATTAGAATTTAAATGTTAACATTTTTCCTTTTAACAAAGTTGCATTTACATTTAAGAATAGATATAGGTTATCTAAAACTTTGTAACCAAAATAGCTGCCACCCTGTTAATAGGGTGGATATTAACCACAGCTTGCTAACAGAAAAAGGTCACAAGATAACTTCAAGGCAATGAAGGGATGGTTTCAATCTGATAACCTGATTCCAGGAAAAAGAAGCACGAGTTGATCACCTGAGACATGCTGAGAAAAGGAAAGGACTGGTTGACTGCTGAAAAAGTTTCCTCCCTGCTTTTTGGACTATTGATTTAAGCTTGCTGATATAAGAAAAATAGTACCCAAAACACCCCTGCAGAGAAAAATCCAAATAAAATGCATTGTCTCATGCTCTACTGGGCTCCAGCTGCAACACGCTGACAGCGCGCAGAGAGAGGACGTGCATATTGATGCATTGAGGTCTCTGTCTGTGTTTGTTATTTTCGCCAACCCTCTGCAGCCCTTTTCAGGTACTCACCCCTCGGTGAAGCTGGACTTCGGCATTGAAGTTAAAATATGTGAAAATAACTAGAGAAGAGACTTTCCCAGGAAGCGAACTTGGCCCACTCTATATAGAGTGAAGAACAAACAAACTTTGGGGAGGTCATGGAGCTGCAGTGTTCTTGTTCTTTTCTGAAGAAAGAAATAAAGTTGTAGAAAAGCCAAGAAAAAATTCAAACTACAATAAAAATATTTTACTGTTACTCCCCCCCACAAGAAATAGAAAAAGGAAAAGAAAAATCTTTATTTGGTTCCTTTGCCCAATACTTGGATCATTTAATTTTTTATTGTGAAATTGTCTCACTTCCTTATATATACTGGATATTAGTCCGTCCTCAGATGTACAGTTTGCAATTATCTTCTCCCATTCCATAGGTTGTCTTTCCACTCTGTTGATTGTTTCATTTGCTGTGCAGAAGAATTTTAATTTGATATAGTCCCATTTTTTTTTCTTCTGTTGCTTGTGATTTGGGGGTCTTGTTCATAAAGTCTTTGCCCCTATTTCCTGAAGTGTTCCTTTTATGTTTTTAAAAATAATTTTATCTTATTATGTCTAGAAAACTAAAAACTCTAAAAAACTCTTAGAAGAGATTAACAATTTCAGTAATGTTTCAGGATACAAAATCAACATCCCAATATAAGTAGCATTGTTATACTCCAATAAAAACCGAGCAAAAATGATGTCAAGAAAATAAGCTCATTTACAGTAGTCACACACACACACAAATCTGGGAATCAATATCACCAGAAGGTGAAAGATCCTACAGTAAGAACTACAAAACACTACTGATAGAAATTAAAGACACAAAAGGGTGGAAAGACACGCCATGCTCTTGGTAGGAAGAATTAACATTGTGAATATGTCCACACTACTCAAAGCAGTCTGCAGATCCAATGCAATCAACATCAAAATACCAGTGATGTTCTTTTTTTTTTTTCCCCCTTTTTGTCTTTTTTCGTGACCGGCAATGGATCGCAACCCTCAGTGTCACGCCCGTACCAGACCGGGACTGGCAACGGGATCGCAACCCTCGGTGTTGCGCCCCCACCTCGCTCAGCCAGTGAGTGGCCGTTCTGTACATGGGATCCGAACCCTCGGCGGGAGCACCGCCGCACTCCCAAGTGGCGCACTGTAGCAGTGTGCCACCGGGCTGCCCCAAAATACCAATGATGTTCTTCACAGAAATAGGAAAAGCAATCCTAATGTTCATATAGAGTAACAAAAGGTCCCAATAGCCAAAGAAATCCCGAGCAAAAAAATAATTAATTAATAATGGCAGATGCATAACACAACCCAGCTTCAAAGCTATTATAAACAAAACAGCATTGTACTGGCATAAAAACATACACTCGAACCACTGGAACAGAATAGAACACCTGGGAATCAACCCACACACTTACAGCCAACTGATGTTTGACAAAGACCACAAGAACGAACACTGGGGAAAAGATTGCCTCTTCAATAAATGGTGCTGGGAAAACTGGACATCCATATGCAGAAGAATTAATCTGGACTTGTTCATTTATTTTCACTTTATATGAGAGAAGAAATAAGAAAACTACATATTTGTGGTTATTAATATGTAATCTTCATCTCAATTTTACTCAATTTAATGAGAAAAAATAATAAAACTGTTGGAAACATCAAGATGGCATCTTAAAGTGTCAGAAATAATGTCCATTTATGAGGCAATGGACTTGGAAAGATGAATTCAAAGATCAGAGAAGTGGAGTGTGTGAGACTCTATATGTGATGGTCCGGGGCGAAGTCACTGAGCCTGGTCCCAGGCAAAGCAGTGACACTCTGGGAACATGCAGCATTAGACCTTTAGAAGAAGCTTTTATCCCATTTTAATGTGAGGTCACAGGAAGGATAACAGTCACTAGTTGGGGTCCAGGAATGGGTTGTTCTGTACCCAGGCAATTCCCAGGGTCAGATCCATTGGGGAAGGGTCACTAACTATTCGCAAGTAGGACTCCAGGCACCAAACATGAGAGGGCAGCTCAGTTTCACAGGTGCAGGGGTCCTCTAGTGCATCAGGTTATTCATACCTGATCTGGACCAGGTGGTGTTAAGGAGCTGGACACATATGCAAATCACTGGGCCCCACAGAGAAGAAAGCTCAGATTGCCCCTCAACACATTCATCAAGGGCATGGCCCTACTGGTCACACAGATCTAACGAGTCCGAGTTCCACTTAGCATAGAGTGGGGCTGGAGGCTCCTCTTTCTGCTGGCAGCTGCCTCAGGTAAGGAGCCCCTGGCCTCCGGGGCTGAGGAGGTTGCTGAGGCCACTGCAGGGTCCCCATCTTCCCTGTGTCTTCTCCACAGTTGTCCGCTCCCAGGTCCAGCTGGTGCAGTCTGGGGCTGAGGTGAAGAAGCATGGAGAGTCTGTGAAGGTCTCCTGCAAGGCTTCTGGATACACCTTTACCAGCTATCCCATGACCTGGGTGCGACAGGAAGCAGGGAAGTGCCTTCAGTGGATGGGCTGGATTAACACAGACACTGGAAAGCCAACATACCCTGAGGGATTCACAGGATGATTTGTCTTCTCCATGGACACCTCTGTCAGCACAGTGTATCTACAGATCAGCAGCCTGAAGACGGAGGACACGGCCGTGTATTACTGTGTGAGAGACACAGTGTGAGGAAGTCAACGTGAGTCCAGACGCGAACCTCCCTACAGGGACGCACTGGACCATCAGGAGGCGGTCAGGACCCACCAAGTTCAAGGTTCAGTCACAAGAGCAGGGGCAGAGCGGCGCAGGGAATGATTTGTAGTTAGAATCTGTGGTTTCCTCTTCCTTCCCCAAAACTCCTTAACATATCCTCAACCGTGTCATCTTTTATTATTGTGTTCATTTTAGTTTTAAATATATGTATTTATACTCATACATACACCTATGTATATATACACAGTCTTAGGGACTCTGGCATTATACGTCTTGAAAAGAGCATATTTAACAGCTTTCATCACATTTATGAGTGTTACTTTATTTTTATTTTATTTTATTTTTTCTTCTGAATGTAATTTTATTTTCTCAATATACAATGTGGTTGATTATTGAGGCCCATCACCGAAACCTCCCTCCCTCCTCCCTCTCCCCCCTCCCTCCCAACAATGTCCTTTCTGTTCACTTGTCGTATCAACTTCAAGGAATTGTAATTGTTGTGTCTTCTTCCCTCCCCCACCCAGTTTATTTGTGTCTTTTTTTTTTTTACTTATTTTTAGCTCCCACAAATAAGTGAGAACATGTGACATTTCTCTCTCTGTGCCTGACTCGTTTCACTTAATATAATTCTCTCTAGGTTCATCCATGTCGTTGCAAATGGCAGTATTTCATTCTGTTTTATAGCTGAGTAGTATTCCATTGTGTAGATGTACCACGTTTTCCATATCCACTCATCTGTTGATGGACATTTGGGCTGGTTCCAACTCTTGGCTATTGTAAAGAGTGCTGCGATGAACATTGGGGAACAGGTATACCTTCGACTTGATGATTTCCATTCCTCTGGGTATATTCCCAG
>NW_007734454.1:52488-63873 GCF_000696425.1 Galeopterus variegatus
CAGTGGTTGTGGTTGGAGCTGGATCTGCCACCCTCTGGGGAAGGGGCTTCAATGGCTTGGATATGGTCACTACAGTGGACCATCATGGAGGACAAACTAAGGCCCCTCAACTCAGGGCCACATATCTGTCACCACTGAAAGTCAAGAATCAATTCTTACTTCATCTGAGCTCCATGACTTCTGAGGACACAACAAGACACATTCAGAGGAAGTCAGCTTGAGCCCAGACACGGATCTACTTCAGGGACCATCAAAGGGTGCTGAGGACACACTGGAGATAGGGTCAGCCCAGGAGCAGGTGCAGGTGGAGGTTAATGTCTGGTTTCTTGTCACCTTCTGGGGCTGCCTCTCCATGTGACAGTTTGCCCAGGGAACCTCTGTTAGTTTATGGTTCTGTTCCTAGCTCTGATGTCTCCGAAACAAGAAAGTTCTGTTGTACCAGGAGAAAACATTCCCACACACACTGGATTGTAAAACACTCTCTGTCATGATTACCAGGATCAGTGTCCTGAGGAAACTCAGTGGAACCTGATGAGGCTTTTCCAATCAGACTCAGTGCAAAGACCCCAGGAGTTTCCCTGATTAGAGCAGTGTGTTGGGATTCTGAATAAAGTCAAGAGAGAGGCCAGTCCCTGATCAGTAACGTAGTAAATCTTATGGGTCTCACTTCTAACCATTCTCCTGCCACGAAATTATGCAGAATAGAAACAGCAGTGATCTGTTGATCTTTTGATCATATTCAATTTTATTTTTCTGTAGTTGTTGTTCTCTCTTTCCCTTTGCTTTTTCTATGCCCCAGAAATGCAGGATGTGGTCTCTGTGGTCTAAAACCCAGGACTGAGTTCCTTTACCTGGAGCTCAGGTGTGGCTCCAGCTGTGCCTCCTGCAGACACCTGGGAAAGACTGGTGAGACTTTCTTACTCATCATTGTACAGGACCTTCTTGCTGTCATCTCTACAAGGAGCCACATGGGGAATACAAATGAACATGAGTAGACAATGGGATAATTGGGGATTGCTCGGAATGGGATACTGATGTACAACCGACCTTGTGCTGCTCAAACTTTCATGACATCCCCTTCCTCACCTGCGATTTTCAGGAAAGGTTTGGATGGAAAAACTTGATGTGGTGTGAGCTGTAGGTGATGGCACTTGTGGTGGCTGGATCAACATGACCGAGGTCTATAGGGACAGCCATCAGGAAGGACCTGTTGGAACACTTGTGAAGAGCTATAGTTGTGTGCACCATGGAATTTCATCTTCTTTGGTTCTGTTCTGATTGGAACAAGCCAACAAAGGTTTCTAGGATAATCTTCTCAACAAGCTGATGGCAGGTTCTATCAAAATATAAAGCACCATCAGAACAACACCTAGATTAGATTTAATTGAATAACTGGGGACCATGGTTTATCCACATACAAAACTTAGTAAGGCAATGGTTATTTATATATATTTTTATTTGCCAATAGACTGAAGTCCATATTATTAATAACCCTTAAAATAGTTGGTAGTTTGTGTGTTTTAATAAACAAATCCCAAGACTGGATTACACTTCCATATCTTTTTCAAGAAAAACATGCACCATTTTGAGATCAAAAGCACAAGGCCTGGCTAAGAGTGGGGAATATGTCAGTCCACGATGCAAATCTGACTCTGAGTAAAGGAAAGAAGGAGGGAAGATTGGGTGGAAATTTGCTAAATTTCTGTTCTCTCCAAGGACATGTAGAAAGATTATCAAGCCATCCTATAGGCAGAGCTACCCATCAGAGGACCCAACATACGCAGAGAGGGCTTGCATTAACATCAACATGGAGCTCGGTCACGACTTGACAGTGAACCACAGGACACGTGTCCTCAGCGTGCACCATGTGGTCAGTCCAGAGAGGAGAACCCAGTGCCTCGTCCAGGTGCATTGAGATCCCTGCAGTTGTATGTGTAGAACGTGCATCCTCAGGAAAACCTCACAGTTTGTAGATTTTTATATGGAAAATATGGTCTTATTTTATCTACTAGATGACAAATATACACAAACATGATGTCTGCACATGGAATTTCCACATTTAAACCAAATGCATTATTCTTTAATTCTGTGCAATGTCCAGACACACAGTTGCCTTTCTCATGAGGAACTGATAACCACTGAGTAAAGACACTCTTCCCCACTTACACTGGCTTCTCTCCCTGTGCAGAGATCTTGGGTGGAATGTGTTTGTGTCTTATCCACACTCTCCCTTCTACCCCAATCGGATGATCAGACACTTACCTGACTGTGGGATCTGGGGCAGGAGCTGGTCTGCACACCTCAGAGCCTGCAAAGCTCCCTGATGCAGTATTACAGTCACGACACTTTCATGGGTAGGAAAGATTCTGGTGAATGCTATTCAGGTCTAACATGGGTCTCAGAATTAGAAAATCCGTTCCTTTTCTATATCTCAGCTCCATTCTGCAACTCACCATTATCAAAAATCCATGTAACAATTCAATCTCCACTTTACTGACCCCTTGTTCCTTACCTCATTTAGTTTTACGTTTAGTTACAGAGAAGTTCTACGATTTACTTCTTCCAATCTAACCTCATAATTTGCTGGATTTATCTAGGAAAAAATATCACACATAACAATGAGTTCTTTACTGTTACTACACTGCGTGTGTGAAGACATTTCCGTGTGGAGTCTGGAGCACCGTGAACACCGATAATTGCATGTCTCTGTTCATTGTTCTGGTGCTGAAACTAAGGAATGTGCTTCCAACACAGGAAAAGGTCGCCTAACATATTGGTGAAGAATTTATGTGTGTGTGAAAAATTGTTAGTGCTATTAATTAGTTTACAAATCGTGAAGCCTTGTGAATACATCGGTGAGATGTATATGGAGAACCTTTTTAGAAACACCTGGTTCGTGACAGGTGTTAAGCCCACGTGTCAGCAGAGCTCCTTTGGGTTCTAAGAATGGAGTCTGGCGCCCCCTACAGGAGACGGAGGAGATCCTGGTGCTGCAGGTGTGCTGATGGGCAGGGCAGAGTGAGGGCAGGAGGGTGACTGTCACCATGCAGGGCCTCCTCTCTTGGGAGCACCTCCTCTCTTCTTCCTCACTTTGAAACTCTGACATCTTTATCAGGATGGGAAAACCACTCACGTATCATCATATGTTGATGGAGGTCCAGGCACGAGGCTTGCACAAGCTTGTTTCTGAACCTGCTGCCTGAGGACACGCCCTTCCTCCTTCCTGTCTGTCCTGGGTCTACTCCTATGTCACCCATTTGCCACACCACCATCCTCTGTGCATGGCCACTGCATTCCCCATGATGGCACCATCTTCTACGGCTCCTGGACAGCTGCCTCGCGGTGTGGACCCCATGGCTCTGGCCTGCAAGCTGCTCCCTCCACAGGCTCCAGATCCTCCCTGACTCTATGAGGCATGAAGTCGGGATCCACCCTAAGCCATCTCTTCCCTTCCTCCTTTCCCCTGAGCCAGGAGATGAGTTCTGACAGGCTCGATGCCATCTCACACAGCAGCTTAGACTTATTTCGTTGAGTCTCTTAAATTTGGTGTATTGTGTTTCATGTTGCTTTTCCTGTGTTTGATTTTTTCATTGACTCATTGACTGTCCAGGCACCTTTTTTTTTTAATTTCTAAATGTTGGAGGAATTTATATATTTCTCTTGCGTTCATGTTTAATTTCACGTCACTGTGGTTTGAGAAAATTCCTGAAATAATTTGAATCGTCTTTTGTTTGTTATCAATTGATTTCTGACTTAACATGGCTATTCTGCAGAATGTACCAGGTGAACTTAAAATTGGATATTCAGCTGCTGTTGGATGAAATGTTCTGCGTGTCTGTTAGGAAAATTTGTCTGTGGTGGTGTTCATTTGCACTGCTTCCAAATTGATTTTCTGTCTGAATAATCTGTCCGTTGTAGTTAGTGTATTATGAATTCTCACAGTATCATATTTCTTGATGTTTACTCATTCTGGTTTGTTAATATTTATGTAATATACTCATATCGAGGTGTGCTGATATTGGGTGCATGTGCATTTCTAACTGCTATGTCTTCCTGATGGATTGATTCTTTTGATATTATGCAGTGATCTGTGTCTCTTACAATTAAGGGCTAAAGTCTATTATGTCTCATNCCATGTTGTTAATTGTTTTTCTCCTTGTACTTTCTTTGTTCCTTTTTCTCTCTCCTAGTATTTATATTTTGACTTGATTTTTTTTTTGTAATTTTACAATTTCTTTCATTTATCTTCATCTACTGAATATAAACTATAATTTTTCTATATTTATTATTTCCATGAGCTTTACATAAATGATTTTACATTTTTAGCAGTCAGTTTTAAGCTGACAGCAACTTAAATTCACTCACACAAAAGTACTTCAACAAATTCATGGAAATACTTATATCATCTTTTAATTATGTTTTTCCACAAGTGTTTTAATGTATCCTCATACAATAACTCTTCACTTTTATTCTGTACTTTATGCTAGTGGTGCCACACTGTACATCTGTTTACATTATGCATCAATTAACTAATTATTGTGCTTGTATATTCTTAATAAATTTGTTATTTTTATACTAGAGTTTAAATGATTTATGCATTTTATTACAATATTAGGGTTTTACTTTTATTATATACTCATATTAACCAGTAATTTTTCTATTTTCAATAAATTCTTACTCATTGATATTTATAGTCCTTTTGTCTCATCTCTAAGACCGCTTTTAGAATTTCTTCTAAGGCAGGTTTACTCGTTGTTGAAAGATATATTCGTCCTTTGTTGCTCTTAGAAATGCAGTCAATACTCTGGTATCACAGCACACAGCTCTCAGGATCGCGCTGTTTCCTGACACGGGTGCTCCAGACCCGCCGCCATTTTTAAATTAGCAAAACCTGCCTGCTCTCAACTATATCATCTTTTAATTATATTTTTCCACAAATGTTTTAATGTATCCTCATACAATAACTCTTCACTTTTATTCTGTACTTTATGCTAGTGGTGCCACATTGTACATCTGTTTACATTATGCATCAATTAACTAATTATCGTGCTTGTATATTCTTAATAAATTTGTTATTTTTATACTAGAGTTTAAATGATTTATGCACCTTTATTACAATATTAGGGTTTTACTTTTATTATATACTCATATTAACCAGTAATTTTTCTATTTTCAATAAATTCTTTTTTTTTTTTTTCTTTTTTGTCTTTTTTCGTGACCGGCAATGAATCGCAACCCTCAGTGTTGCGCCCGTACCAGACTTGAACCGGCAACGGGATCGCAACCCTCGGTGTTGCTCCTACACCTCACTCAGCCAGTGAGCAGCCAGTCTATATGTGGGATCCGAACCCTCGGCGGGAGCGCCGCCACGCTCCCAAACGGTGCACTGTAGCAGTGCGCCTCCCGGCCGGCCCAATAAATTCTTACTCATTGATATTTATAGTCCTTTTGTCTCATCTCTAAGACCGCTTTTAGAATTTCTTCTAAGGCAGGTTTAGTGGTGATAAACTCCCTCAGCTTTGGTTGATCTGGAAAAGTATCTTCTTTTTTCCTGTGAAACAGTTTAGGATAGTATTCTTGGTTTGCAGTGTTTCTCTTTCAGCTCTTTAACTATATTCACCCGCCTCTTGCATGGCCTATGTGGTTTCTTCTGTTGAATCTGCTTATTGTCTTATCCATGTTCCCTTGTATGTGAGATGTCACATTACTCTTGATGCTTTCAAAATTCTCTGTGTCATCATTTATTAAAACTTGATTATAATGTGTCTGGATGTAAACTTCTTTAGTTTTACCTATCACAAACTTTTCAATAAAAATAAATATCACACCCACACACATGTTATTTTAATGGTAGAATGACACACACAACATATGTGAGTTTCGTGCACAAGTATGATTAGTATCATGTGAAGTTATCATAAATGAACATGCAGTGCATTTTATGAAAAACTGCCACTCCCTGTTTATAAATAGCAAGGGTGGTCACTTCAGTCTTCCCCTGCCCTTTGCTAGTTTCTTTGCTTTATTTTCCAATATAAACTCTTTCATTGCCAGAGACTAGCTCTGCAGGATTCCTTGGACCTGAATATGTGGTGTGGTTTTGGTGAAAAGGAAGAGACGGACCTCAGATGTCTAGTGCAAGTGTGGACAACAACCACAAGAATCTTGCTTTATTTATAGTTTTTACTTAACCTTTTACATGATGATTTATCTTTTAATCAAAATATTTTTTAGTTCATCTTTATAGAAAAAGAAAAATCAGAATGTTCCAAAGCACTCACACTTTGATAAAAAGCACCCACTCATGCGTCAATGGTTCACCCCAAAGCCTGTGGCTTGTGGCCAGGAAACTATACAATAACAGCATGTTTGGCTTTAAAGAGCATCAGACTTTTAGTTTGAACTATAATTCTTAACCTTCTTAGCTTACAATTGAACCCTTTTTTAATCTTACTTATAATTACCATACTTGATTTTAATAATATTGATTAGTTATGGTTAACAACTTATTATTGTTTATACTCTATATTGATCATTTTAATTTATAACAAAAATCACAATGTTTATACCTTTTATTTACTTGCCAATAGACTCCAGGAACAGCACAGGAGACAAAGTGAAAAGTTAAATGATCCTATTAAACTAACAAAAACACACCATATCATTCTTATTATTACTAAGGAAAGAACATTTTCTTAAATCAAGTGAAACTGTGGGAGTGGGGAGAAACAATGAAATCTGTAACTGGTTGTGATCAATTAGTTATAAACATTAATGCACCCAGACCCACCACCTNACTAACAAGAAAGATTAATAACAAAATTAAATTGAGCCAACCCATACCAGCAACATGTATCAGTAACACCTTTAGTACTTACAATGTCTTTTAAATAAACCAGTTAATTTTGATGTATTTTAACATGTTCTTTGAGAAACTCCAGGTAATTTCCCAAAGCCATACTAAGCCCAAAGGTTAGGCTGTTTAATTCTGGGAAGCCTTGCCAAGCAACCAAAGATGAACAAACAAGAAATTCCACAGAGCCATGCCACACACATGGGACCCCCTTGTAGCCTGCAGAACAAGGGGTATCACTCAGGCTCTCCCATGCCATTCCCTATAGCAGGATGGCTCACAGAATTTGATGAAATTTAAAATTAAGTCCTACACCACTTTGAAAATTTTATTTATTTATTTATATTGGTTACAAATATTCATGAGCTGCAAAGCTGATTATTACCCTCATGTCATGTCTGCGATGTGAAGGCCAGATCCATACTGGCAGCATGCTTTAAAACATTTGAAATTTCATATCAAAAGTCATAACTTTTATTTCTATAAAATAAACCTCAGATAAAAAATAAAGTGTACATGACACTCTGACTTTGAACAAAAAGATTTACTAAGATGTAACTTTAAAAGCAGCATTGGTTTGCCTTTTTGTGATACATATTTTATTACAACACTCATTTATTACATGCACCAAATCACTTAAACACAGCTGACACAGATTTGAGCTAAAGTGTCCACCTACGTGGTACCATCAAAATTTCCGCTCATGGATGATAAGTGAAAATTTTAATAGAATTTTAGTTGTACATGCTTTGGTCACTCTAAAATTCAAATCCATTTACTTCCCAACCAACAGTGATATATAGTTAGATATAAAGTCTTGAAATAAAAAGACGTTAATCCAACTTTTGGAAAAGTTTATTTTAATGGTATGATTTAATCTGGGGGGGGAATGGGTTACTATCAAAATGTAAATTGAAAGAGCATGATTGCAGAAGCAGAGAATTCTAAGCATTTTGAACTCCATATTACATTGAACAAACAAGAAATTCCACAGAGCCATGCCACACACATGGGACCCCCTTGTAGCCTGCAGAACAAGGGGTATCACTAAGGCTCCCATGCCGTTCCCTATAGCAGGATGGCTCACAGAATTTGATGAAATTTAAAATTAAGTCATACACCACTTTGAAAATTTTATTTATTTATTTATATTGGTTACAAATATTCATGAGCTGCAAAGCTGATTATTACCCTCATGTCATGTCTGCGATGTGAAGGCCAGATCCATACTGGCAGCATGCTTTAAAACATTTGAAATTTCATATCAAAAGTCATAACTTTTATTTCTATAAAATAAACCTCAGATAAAAAATAAAGTGTACATGACACTCTGACTTTGAACAAAAAGATTTACTAAGATGTAACTTTAAAAGCAGCATTGGTTTGCCTTTTTGTGATACATATTTTATTACAACACTCATTTATTACATGCACCAAATCACTTAAACACAGCTGACACAGATTTGAGCTAAAGTGTCCACCTACGTGGTACCATCAGAATTTCCGCTCATGGATGATAAGTGAAAATTTTAATAGAATTTCAGTTGTACATGCTTTGGTCACTCTAAAATTCAAATCCATTTACTTCCCAACCAACAGTGATATATAGTTAGATATAAAGTCTTGAAATAAAAAGACGTTAATCCAACTTTTGGAAAAGTTTATTTTAATGGTATGATTTAATCTGGGGGGGGGGGAATGGGTTACTATCAAAATGTAAATTGAAAGAGCATGATTGCAGAAGCAGAGAATTCTAAGCATTTTGAACTCCACGTTACATTTCAAATGAAAGACATCTGAAGAAAAATAATACAAGATAAATGTGAATAGCGTTTCAAGACCTTTGAAAATCATCGTTAGAACACAGGTAGAAGAATGAGCAACAAAAGAAAAAATAAACAAATGGGGTCATATCAAACTAAATAGCTTCTTCACAGCAAAAGAAAAAATCAACAGAGTGAAAAGAAAACCTATGGAATGAGAGAAAATATTTACAAACTCTATGTCTGGCAAAGGATTAACATCCAGAAGATATAAGGATATCAAAAACAGTACAGTAAAAACAAACAAATAAATACACAATCCAATTAAAAAGCAGGCATAGGGGATGAGTAGACATTTGTCAATGGAAGACATAGGAATGGGCAGCAGGTACATGAGAAACGTTCAGCATCACTAATCATCAAGGACATGCAAATCAACACCACACTGGGATGTCACCTCACCCTAGTTGGACTGACCATGATGAAAAAGACTGAGAATAACGAGAGCTGGTGAGGCTGTGGAGATGGGAGAAATCTTCTTCAGCTGTGGCTGGGGCTGTAAATTAGTGCCACAATTTTGGAAAACAATGCGGAGGTTCCTCAACAACTACAGATAGAACCAAAATATGATCCAGCAATCCCACTACTGGGGATATATAAAAAGGAACGTAAATCATGTTGAAGGGACACCTGCACTCCCATATTCATCACAGCTCTGTTTACAACAGCCAAAGTAGGAAACCAACCTATGTGCCCATCGACAAACAACTAGATAAGGAACATGTGGTGTTTACACACAATGGAATGCTACTCACCTATAAAGAGGAATGACATTTTTCCATTTGCAGCAACATAGATGAGCCTGGAGAAAATGAAGTGGAGTAAAATAAGCCAGACACAAAAGGAGAAATGCCACATATTCGCACTTATAAAAAATACATAATATTCTCATTCCCCACTGTTTACCACCAAACCAGTAAAATGAGAGTGGATTAAATCTGAAAGTTGCAAATGCTCAGTCTCTGAGGAGAAGAGCTTAGGGAAGCCCAAGTCAACAGGGGAGAAACAATTGAAAACAGTAACTAATTAGAAGACTCTGAAACCTACAACTACTAAAGGACCTCAGCACTCCTCTCCCAGGCACTGTCCAGCTTGTGGTCACCCCAGGGTAAGACACGCGATGACTCCCTTGTCATGCAAGCACCGAGCTGACGTCAGAAGTCTGGAGCTATTTTAACGGGGCCAGGAAGCAGATGTGTCTCCTTAACGGGGCCAGGAAGCAGATGTGTCTCCTAAACTGCACTTGTTAAGTGCAGCTCTTTCCTTTCTGAGGCTTGAGAACCAAAACTGCAATTCTCTCACCCTGTGGAGCCCACCTGTACAGATGAGATAAGGACATGATCCCCACGAGATTCACACCCAACAGAAAGAAGGAGGGGCACAGTCCCATCCCAGACACTGGCCCACAGAGGCTCTGAGCCCCCAGGCTCACTTTTCAATGTCCCCTCTTTCTAGATCAGTTCCTGCTTCTCTCCTTGGGAAATGACCCATCCAACACTTTCTGTGGCTCTTCACAGGGGTCCTGGCTGTGTCCTTGAGTATGTGGACCACCTGGGTTGTGGGTCTGATGCAAATTTCCCACAGAAAAAGGGTGTTCATTGTGGGTGCACTGACCGGGAGAGGCTCCTAGTGTTTGGCCTCCATGGGGCGAGCCTGGCCCCTTCTCATGGGCATCTGCAGGGTTTCCAAGTGCTGGAGGAACAGGCAAATCTTGTGCATGCCCTTTCCAAGTCTCCAGGAGCCCACAGGCCAGAATTCATGCAGGGGAGCTACGCGCAGAGTCACCACCACGACCTTGGCCCAGGTTGTCCCTGGACGTGACCAGTTTGGGACAGGAGCAGGGGAGCTCAGAGGCCTGCAAACCCTTGGAGAGCCCAGGGGAGCACGCTCGAGGCCTGCACAGAAGCCCCTTCCCCTGGAGCTCAGAGCCGCACTGGACATCGGGGCTCCCTGTTACATCATTGAACCGGGATCCCGCGGGTCGTCCATTCCACACCCCACTCCCCTGGAGCTCAGAGAATCTGACTCACACTCCCCTGCCCCGTGGACAGAGCAAGGTCTGCGCCCCCCCTCCCCAGCACACACCTGGGTCCTGCCTCCTACCTGGAGCTCAGGGGTCTGCCTGAGGTAGAAAGCCCCCCAGCACCGCAGAGACCCTGCCGGGTGTGCATGACACCTACACTCCTGCCACCTTCCCGGGAGCCCAGCGTCCCCTCTGACACAGCGGCCCCTGCGCCCGCAGACAATGGGCAGGGGTCCAGCCGCAGTGACTACTGTGCCTGCCCAGAACCACCTTAGTCAGCACTGACATGCCACACACGATCTCGAATGGACATGTTTAGTTATTGGAAAACGTGCATGTCTGTCACTGCCATACTATGTAAATCTGATGTTGGTCAGTGTGACTGGAAATCTCCTTTATGGCTGAGTCGTATTCCATGGTGCATGTACCACGTTCTCCTTGTCCAGCCATCAGTCCATGGACATTTAGGTTCAGTCCACATCTTGGCTGTTGTGAATAAAGCTGTGATGAACACGGGAGTGCAGGTGTCACCTCCACATGATGATGTCCACCCTTTGTGCAAATACCCAGCAGTGGGATTGCTGGATCATCTGGAAGATCGACCTGTAGTTGTCTGAGGAACCTTCACACTGTTTCCCGTACTGGCTGCACCAATTCACTGTCCCACCAGCAGTGCAGGACAGTCC
>NW_007734454.1:66324-67250 GCF_000696425.1 Galeopterus variegatus
CTGTGCCCCATGGAGCAGGTGCAGAGAGGGGATGGGGGTTCCTCTTGGGATCTGAGGTTTCTTCTGCTCTGCTGACTCCCAGATGTCCCTCAGGGTCGTTTCCTGCTTTGTTCTTTGTGACTCTAATTTCTCGCATTCTCACTGCAGGCAACACAGAGTGAAGTAACTTTCCCCATTTGTAGATGTTTCCACTCACTGGGACCTTTCATTTCTCAGGTTTTATCACAACCTGTTCTCTTTCCTGACACACAGATCATTGTAAAGATCCTTATCTTTCACTAATCAAGAACTTTTTTCCTAAAGGTAAGCTCAGTCCAGGTGCCCACTGTCCCTACGTGGGTCTTTTCCCTCAGTCATGCACACGTGTCCCCACCTGGCTATGATCAGCATCCAGGGCCTCTGCCCATGGGTCCCTGCTCTGGCTGGGGCAGTTTCACCTCTGGATCCACATCCACACTGTGGACACTGATGTTCAGGGTTTGTCCCACTCTCTGTCTAACCCCCAGTGTCCGGGACAGAAAATCAGCTGCCTGAGGGCCAGACACAGCTCTTATACTTGCATGTGGAGGACTCAGGGGGACAAGCACAGAGATAAACACCCATCACAGCCCTGCTGAACTGAATTTTGGGTCAGGTCTCTCAAGGTACCCTTGGGAACTGTGTTCTAAGACTTGTGTCTCAGCTCCCATGGGGAGAATCCATTTGAGAGAGCTCCACAACCTATCCAGTAGACCACCAGGGAACTTGGGACAATCCATTTGAATAACGAGAAACAGCCGGTAAGAGCCCTGACCCTGCCTACCCTCTGCTTTCCCCAAGTGTCCTACAGACACTCCCCTAATGTCACCCTCTGTCTTCTGCTGTATAAATTCTCACTAGATCTGTCCCTACACACTCAGCTGCATGGGGGTAGAGCCCTGCTCGGT
>NW_007734454.1:68184-75355 GCF_000696425.1 Galeopterus variegatus
CTGTTATTACACAGAAGCCCTGTGGATGTGGGTAGGGTGTGGGGTAGGGGAAGCACTGCACAGTCCCATGATGAGTTCTGTCCTTTAGTGAGCTGTGTCTTGGGTGTGACATTCACAGGTGCTTCTCTCTTTACTCGTCTTTAGGGGAGGCTGGAAGGATGTGGGGTGAAGGGAGAAGGGGTTTTGTGTTTCTCTTTTCTCAGGACAGTTCTGCTCTGACGAAACCCCAACGTAGTAGGATCAGCTAACATATTTTCTCCTGATGTCAGACTTCCATAAACAACATCCTGCTCTGGTGTATTTCAGGATGGCTCCTTCCCCCCTTTCTCTTCTGGGAGCACGAGGATTCTTCTCTTTGGGAACCTAGATGGAACCCTGAGGTGGACTCTAAAGTGTTGGGATCTCTGAGACTGCCCCCCTGGGGTGCACGCAACTCTCAGATTCCCCACTCTGAGTCTTCAGCAATTCTTCAGCTACAGCTCTGGGTTTTCAACCCCGGTCCTGGAAACCAAGGAGGTTTGTGCTCTTGAGGTTCTGATCAGACAAGTGGTGACCTGCTCTGTCTTCTGGCTGCATCTTCAATTTTGGGGACAACAGTTTACCCTGGGATTTCACTTATTTTACAGATACAAGAAGAGTGACTGTTTTTTGGTTTGTTCAGGGTTTTTCTTGTTGTCTGGATGGCAGTGATGACATCCAAGCTTCTGACGTGCACATCCTGAGAACAGAACACCTCGTGTCACACCTGCAGATCAAGGACTGTGTGTGTGTGTCCTCATGATTGCTGCTTGTTTATTCCACTTGTCACATTGAAGGTGTCGAGTAGGAGCTGTGCTGGCAGCTGTGCTCACCTCGTCATGATTCTGAGGGACGCCTTGATCCTTCACCCCTGTGTGGTCTGAGAGACGCTTTCTTTCTCCTTCACTTTTTAATAATATTATCTTAACTGACACATCACAATTGTATTCATTTATGGGGAACGATGTGGTGCTTTGATACATGTGTATAATGTGGAATAATTACATCAAACTGATCAACATATGGCTCACCTTGTCATGATTCTGAGGGACGCCTTGATCCTTCACCCCTGTGTGGTCTGAGAGACGCTTTATTTCTACTTCAATTTTTAATAATATTATCTTAACTGACACATCACAATTGTATTCATTTATGGGGAATGACGTGGTGCTTTGATACATTTGTATAATGTGGAATAATTACATCAAACTGATCAACATATGTATCACTCTGCTTTACTATTTTTGTGGTGAGACATTCAAAAGTTACTCTCTCTGCTATTTTGAAATATACAATCTATAATTATTGGCTATAATGTCCATGCAATTCATTATATATCAAACTGTCATTCCCTCTTGGATGGAAGGAGGGTATGAGGAGATGCTGGTCTCCTTCACTGTTGGAGGATTATTCAGCTGAATGTAGAATCCTGGTTGTTGGTGGTTGTAGCTTCCAACACTTTAATATTTCAAACCTCTCAATATTGATGTGCATTGACTCTGACATGAAGTCCTCTGTAAATCTTATCCTTATTCCTTATATATGAATATTTATAAACCTAAACACATTATTTAAGTTCTGCAGGTTTAATGTTATAACACTTAATATCTTGGTCATGGGTGTGTATCTGTGTGTGTATGTGTGTGCATATGTGTGTATGTGTGTGTGTGTATGTGTGTGTGTGTATGTGCGTGTGTATGCATATGTGTATGTGTGTATATATATGTGTGTGTGTGTGCAGGTGTGTAGGTGTGTGTATGCTTCATTGCTGTTGCTTTTATTCACCCTGTCAGGTGCTCTGTGGACTTCCTTGATCTGCATTTCTGTGTCTGCCATCAATTCTTTAAGGTTCTCATCCATTAATACTTCCATGCTTGGATCAGTGCTTTAGAGTTTTCAATATTTAAATCTTTAAGGAATTTGGTTAGATTTATTCCCAAGAATTTAATTATGTTTTTCTGCTGCTATTGTGAATGGGATTGTTATACTGATTTATTTTTAGGTAGTTCATTGTTAGTATATAGAAAAATTACTGATATCTCTATGCGAACTTTGTGTCATGAAATATTACTAAATATGGTTATTAGTTCCCACAGTTAATAGGTGAACTCTTTAGAGATCTTGTATAAGAGATCATGTTATCAGCAAACAAACAATTTTTAACCTCCTTTCCTAAGTGAATGCCATTTATTTATTTTTACAAACTCAACACTGGCTAGAAATGTTAAGCAAATGTTGAAAGGAAGTGGTGAGAGTGGGTGTTGTTGTCTTGTTCTGATCACATATAACAAATGTTATTTTTCAATGTTAGGCATGTTATTAGCTGTGGGATTGCCATATACGACCTTTAATGTAGTGAGGGATATTATTTCTATAACTAGTTTGTTGAGAAATGTCATACTTTTTCTGCCTCTGTTGAGATGATCCTAAGTTTTTCCTCCTTCATTCTGTAATGACATTTATCATATTTATTTACTTAATTCTTTTGAAACATACATGCCTTCCAGAGATAACTCCTAGTTAATCATTTTTCAGAATATATTATAAAGCTAAAGTAATCAAAACAGAATGGTGATGACTTACAAACAGACATACAGACAAATAGAGCAGACAGCCCAGAAATAAAACCAAACATTTTTGTTCAACTTATTTTTGACAAAGGTGCCAGCAACACTCAATGAGAAGAATACAATTTCTTCAAAAATTGTGTTGGGAAAATTGGATATTCACATGCAGAGAATGAAATTGCACCATTATTCAAAATTCAACTCAAAATGGAATAAATCTTACATTTGAATCCCAAAACTATGAAACTGTTAGAGTAAAACAGAGAGGAAAATCTCTATAACATTCTTTTTTTTTTCTTCCTTTCTTTTTTTATTATTTTTTATTTTATTTATTTATTTTTTCTTTAAATTTTTATTTTGTCAATATACAATGTATAAGAAATGTTAAGCAAATGTTGAAAGGAAGTGGTGAGAGTGGGTGTTGTTGTCTTGTTCTGATAACATATAACAAATGTTATCTTTCAATGTTAAGCATGTTATTAGCTGTGGGATTGCCATATATGATCTTTAATGTAGTGAGGGATATTATTTCTATAACTAGTTTGTTGAGAAATGTCATACTTTTTCTGCCTCTGTTGAGATGATCATAAGTTTTTCCTCCTTCATTCTGTAATGACATTTATCATATTTATTTACTTAATTCTTTTGAAACATACATGCATTCCAGAGATGACTTGTAGTTAATCATGGTTCAGAATATATTATAAAGCTAAAGTAATCAAAACAGAATGGTGATGACTTACAAACAGACATACAGACAAATAGAGCAGACAGCCCAGAAATAAAACCAAACATTCTTGTTCAACTTATTTTTGACAAAGGTGCCAACAACACTCAATGGGAAGAACACAATTTATTCAAAAATTGTGTTGGGAAAATTGTATATCCCCATGCAAAGAAGGAAATTGCACCATTATTCAAAATTCAACTCAAAATGGAATAAATCTTACATTTGAATCCCGAAACTATGAAACTGTTAGAGTAAAACACAGATGAAAATCTCTATAACATTATTCTGAGGAAAGTAGCAGAAGCCCTGAAAGGTGACACTGGACTGGTCTAGAGGCACTGCTGCCACTCTGCCCACAAAGCCCAGCTACTGGGACCAGTGCAGAGCATATTTGGGAGTGAGAATTCTTTTTTAATTTTTTTTGCCTAAGAGTGCACATTTTCCTTTTCTATGAGCAAATTGATGCCTTTACACTTAATTCCATCTTTGTACATCTACATCTAAATTTTCCTTAAACCCCATACCTTGAGGAAACAAGTCAGATACTCCAATAACTTCACTATTTTCTTAATTGGAATCTGCTAATTTACAAAGATTTATGGTTCCTGGTTTTTTTTTTATTTGTACCTCTTCTCCATTTCAATGTCATTGTTTCTGATGTGATTAGCTAGGATTATCTGCCATATGCCTGGGACTATCATAAGGGAACAGTTTGTACATATATTTTAATACAACTTCACAACCCGTAACTTCTCCCAACTCATTTTAAATGAAAATTGCTATAAGAAGTAATCAACTTTAAAAACCATCAATTTCAAATTGGGAAAGGAAGTGTTCCTAACAGGGTGGGAAAAGATTCCAAAAGAGGGAAGTTGTGAGTCATGCAATGTCATTCCCAGACACCAGAAATGGACCAGATCTCAGACAGTGGCACCACGTGCCCAACTCACATTCAGATTTGCTGTGATCCAGTGACTCCCAGGTGCCCGGAATTACTCTTCGAACAGGGTTGTCTACAGTGGTCATCCTGGATGTGACTTGTCACAGTACAGTGGGTAAAGGGGAGCAGGGCACAGACAGTGTCCATCTCACTGGTTTGCAGTTGCAGGAGGAGCTGCACTTGAGAAAATACCACCGAGGAGTCACCTCTGATCTGAAGCCAGTGATGAGATCATGAAACTCAAGACTGAGTCTGATGTGACAGTCAAGGCTGATGTTGGAAATGTTGGGGCAGGAGTGTGAACAGAGGATTTCTAAATGAGACCGAAGAAGATTGAGTTTTCTAAAAATTTCCACAGTAATATTTCTTATCCCATATGTTTGTATCAAAAGGATGAGGGATCTTATGTCTATGTTTTTGCCCTAGTGACTGTCTCTGAGAAGCAGGATGTAGTAGAGGTCTCTGTGTCTTTGTCTCTCTGTCTCTCTCTGTCTCTCTCTCTCAAAAACTTCACACACACACACACACACACACACACAGACACACGCATATGCATATCTGTCTCTCTGAGGAACATCTGCCTGTTCTGAAGTGAACCATCTACTACAATCCATGGAGAATAGCCCAACTGTCTCAAATGAAGTCACACATAAGGGGTTTGTAAGCAGAGAGAATGAGGTCATGGGCTGACAGCCAGATTCAAACACCAGACATGGTCAAGGGAGCACATGAGGATCAAAAGGTCACGGATTTCTCCTTGAACCAGAAATCACTTTAAGTTAAACACTTCTACATATTCTGTGCTGTCAAGCCCTGAATCCTCCATCTCCACTTCTCTTAGTATTTCTCTGGAAACAGGAAGACCAGGCACTAATGCATAGAAAAGTCTCTGAGGTTCTGTCTCCCCAGTTCTTCTGAGCAGCACGAGGTAAACATTCTGCACAAGGAAGGGTAGGTACACACCCTCCGCTCTGCTCTCCCACTTATATCATCAGGGACTTCCCTCATGCAGAGCAGACCCCAGTGTCAGTATGAAAGCACAGCCCTGGGCTGAGCATCCCCAGTCTCCTCACCAGGAGCCCTTCATCAGAATATGGATGTCCTGAGGTGACTCCTGTGCTTGGCAGCTGCTCCCTGCTGTGAGCGCCTCTGGGACTTCAGGAAAGGGACCCGGACATGTGGCTTCTGTTGTGTTTGACTGATGGTGATGCTCCTTGTCCCCAGGTGTCCTGTCCCAGGTGCAGTGGCAGGAGTCAGAACCTGGCCTGTTGTAACATCATAGACCCTGTCCCTCACCTCCACGGTCTCTGGATTCTCTATAACTAGCTATGGTTTGTGCTGGATCCACCAGCATCCAGGAAAGGGGCTGCAGTGGGTACATGAGGTATGGAGTCACAATGTGGAAGCACAATGTATAATACAGCTCTTAAATCCTGATCAGCATCATGAGGGACACCTCCAAGAGTCAAGCTTATTAACCATGAGCAGCCTGATAGTCCAGGATACGGCTGTGTATTACTGTACAAGAAACACAGTGACGGGAACTCAGTGTGAGCCCAGACACAAACCTCTTTACTGGAAGACAAGAGGGGACTTGGAATTAGGAGGAGCTCAGTGTGCTCTTAGTACAGAATTTCCACTGAGGAGCAGGAGCAGAGGGTACCCAGGCTGTCCTTTCTCTCCTCAGTGTCTCCTGTCCAAGCTCAACAGAAGTCACACTCAGAACTATTACTTTTTCTTCATTTGCTTTGTGGGTTCCTTTAAAATGTGGTTTCTGTTACCTTAAAAATATTAATATAAAAATAAATTGAATGTAATGTGTGTTTATGGTGTGGGATGGCAGAATTTACATAAAATTGCATTCACCATTTTAACCAATTTAAACGGTTTAGTGACACAGTATTTTCACGTGGTTTGTTAAATGTCACCACTGTCTAGTTAGAGGACATTTCATTGCTTCAAAGGGAAACCACACACCCTTCAAGCAGCTGCTTCACATTTCTGTCTCTCAAAGCCCCTAAAAACCACTAATATGATTTCTGTCTCTATGGATTCACCTCTTCTGGATTTTTCATATAAATGCAGTGATATAATATGTGGTCTTTGGTGTCTGCTTCTCTAACGTGGAGTAATGTTTTCAAAGTTCATTCTTGTGGTCGCCTGTGTCGGTATCTCATTCATTTTTATAGGTGAATAGTTTTCGTTTTTATCAATTTACCACATTTGTTTATCAGTTCATGAGGCAGTGAATGTTTGGGATTGTTCATTTTTGGCTACTGTGAATAGAGCTGCTGTGAACGTTCATGGAAATTTCTGCTGGTCACCTCTTTTCAGTTATCTTGGAATATATATAGGGGTGGAATCACTGGTTCATGTGGTATTTCTGCATTTAACCTTTTCTATGACTGCCCAAATCATGGCTACAGCAGTTTTACAATTTTGCCTGAACACCAGCTTTCTGTAATTTTTCCAATGTCTACATACCCATGAGGAAAACATAATTTTCCTTGAAAATTACACCATGTTATTGCCTTTGAAGTGCTATCTTGTGTTTTTATTTGCACTTTCCTGATGACTAATGAGTTCAGTGATCTTTTCATTTGCTCCTCAGATATTTATCTTATTCACATAGAGTGTGTATTCTGTTCCTTGCCCACTTTTAATAGAGCTTCTCACACTTTGGTTGGTGGGTTATACAACTTCTTCATATATCATATTCTGGACACTAGAATTTGACAACTGTGGTTCCTGTGGATCAGAAATGTTCAGCCAGGTTCACACAACATCATAATTGCCAACCACCAGGTAGCACCCCTTTCCCTCCCAGCCACATCCTGGTTTTCTGAGAATCTGGAATTCTCCATCCCTGCTGAATTCATACACCAGC
Organism: Galeopterus variegatus; assembly: GCF_000696425.1. Classification (NCBI taxonomy): domain Eukaryota; kingdom Metazoa; phylum Chordata; class Mammalia; order Dermoptera; family Cynocephalidae; genus Galeopterus; species Galeopterus variegatus. The sequence goes on from NW_007734454.1 coordinate 75,327, forward strand.
AACAGTGAAAACCCTGCCTTGGTGGAAAT
>NW_007734454.1:76141-92897 GCF_000696425.1 Galeopterus variegatus
GTAGTTACAGACCATTTTCATCACCTGAAAAGGAAACCCCACCCCCTACCATCAGTCACTGCTCATCCCACCCTCTCCAAGCCCCTCAAAACCACTAATGTGTTTTCTGTATCTATGGACATGCCTATTCTGGGTTTGTTATATGAATGGGATTATATACCACGTGGCCTTTTGTGTGTGCTTCTTTTGTGTGGCATAATATTTTCAAAGTTCATTCATTTTGTAGCATGTGTAAATAACTTCATTTTTGTAGGTGTATTGTTTCCAATTGTATCAATTTGCCACATCTTTTTATCAATTCCTCAGTCTATGAACATTTGAGTTGTTCACTTTTTGGCCCCCATGAACAGAGCTGCTGTGAAGATTTGTGCACATTTGTGTTTGGACCCCTCTTTTCATCTCTCCTGGGCCAATACCTAGGGGTGGAATTGCTGGGTCATAGGGTTGTCCTGCATTTAACATTTTATGTAACTGCCCCAAATCATTACCACAGCAGCACTTGAGCTTTTCCCTAAACCCCAACGCTATGGAAGCTTTCCAGTGTGTACACGTCCATGGGGACAACGTTTCCTTTAAAAACATACAGCCATGTTAGTGCCTCTGAAGTAAACCCATGTGCGTTTATTTGCGTTTGCCTGATAACTAAGGAGGTTGATGATCTCTTAATTTGCTCTTCAGCTATTTGCCTTATTTCTAGAAATGTGGATTCTATCACTTACCCATTTTAAATTGAGATTTAATCCTTTTGTTGATGTGTGTAAGATCTCGTTATAAATCATATTGTGGACAGGACCATGATGGCTGAAGTCCCTGTGGTTAGAGATGCTTTACTTCTGCCCACACGACACAATACATGATAAAACCCAGGTGGCCTCCTTTCCTCCCCAGCCATCTCTGATGGTGTGAGAGTCTCTGGAATGCTCCATCCCTGCTGCATTCAAGCAGCAATAATAGTGAAAAGTCTGCCTTTATGGAATAAAGACAGGAAGAGAAACACCCAGGAAGAACATAAAAGAGGGAGCAGCAGTGACAGGAGCAAGTGGGAGGAAACTGCTGCACCTGTGTGGAGACCTGGGTCACCTCCTGATCTGCAGGTGCAGCTAAAGGGGATTCACAAAACAGACTCTGAGAATGAATGTGGGTGCAGAACACAGTCAAGGGTCCAGGCTGCGTCCTGAGAGGTGTGCACAGGGATCATGCCTGATCTGTGCTTCAAAGACTCTGTGTGTGTGTGTGTGCATGCGTGTGTGTGTGTGTGTGTGTGTTTACCGTGCTGGGAAAGGTGAACTTACACCTGCTGAAAGCACGGCAGGACACTGAGTATGACTGAAAATGACTGTTTTAACCTTAAAGTGTTTCTTTTTCCTACTAAAGGATGATAAAGCAAAGGAAATAAATCACAGTATATAAATTGTTGTGAGAAAGAGCGGTATTGTTATTCAAGTCTACCATGGAGGAGCAGGAAGAGAAATTATAAAATGGAAAAGAATATGAGAAAAGAACCAAATGGTGGGGGTTGATGGGGAGGGGGAGATCTGGGCCTCCTCAACAGGTCAGAGGTGGACAAGGTCTCAAAGACTGTGACCCGTGTTGTCAAAAAAGGGGGGACATACTTCAATTTTCCCCAAGTCTCCCTCCCAGAGAAGAGCGACAACCAAGCACTTTATGATGGAGTGTCCTCAGGTGGATACAAGAGCAGTGGGATGTCTCCAGCCCATGCACTTGGGCACAAGCATTACTTAGCCCCTCCCACTCTTCTGTCCTCTCCATCCACCAAGCCACATGTTTATCTGATCTGTGTCCCTGCGTCAAGGTTGTGATGACAGCTGCATACTCAGGGATGACAGCCTGCATGCTCCGGGATGACAGCCGCATGCTCAGGGTTGACAGCCTGCATGCCCAGGGATGACAGCTGCATGCTCAGGGATGACAGCTGCATGCTCAGGGATGACAGCCCTGCATGCCCAGGGATGACAGCTGCATGCTCAGGGATGACAGCCCTGCATGCTCAGGGATGACAGCCCTGCATGCTCAGAAGCATGTGGAAGATTTAGATGAGGACAGTGTGCATACTCTGGTGCCTGAGACCAGCTCTGGGAAATGGCTTGGATGCACAGGGTCACTGCACTTCCTCATTCTTGGGTGTTGAGGGCTCCTGGCACATGCGAACTTCCCCCAAGCTCTGCTTATATCAGGATGACAATGCTGGGGATTGTCAGATTTCTCCCTCAATCTCTCATCATCCTGTTTAGTTTCTCTGTGAATGACATTGTTCTGTCTCTCAAGAACATGAACATTTTACCCTTTTTCCTTTGTCTGTTGACAGCTTCCCAGTGTGAGCATCAAGGGTTTCAGAAACGTGATAGGAGGAGTGTGCTGTGTGACAGTCACGAGGATTTTCCCTCTTTTTCCAGGTGTCCTGTCCTAGGTGCAGCCACAGGAGTCACGCCCAGGACTGGCGAAGCCATTGCAGACCCTATCCCTCACCTGCACCATCTCTGGTTACTCCGTCTCCAGGGGTTGTGGTTGGAGCTGGATCTGCCAGCTTCTGGGGAAGGGGCTTCAATGGCTTGGATATGGTCACTACAGCAGATCGTCATGGAGGACAAACCATGGCCCCTTGACTCAGGGCCACATCTCCATCACTGCTGAGGGGCCGAGAACCATTTTTCATTGCAGCTGAGCTCCGTGACCACTGAGGACACAGCCATGAATGACTGTGCAGGAGACACAGTGAGTGTCCAATTTTCCCAGCACCATATATTGAAGAGTCAGTCTTTTCCACAATGTACTCTCTTGCTGCATTTGTCAAAGATCAGTTGGCTGTAAGTATGTGGTTGATTCCTGGGTTTTCTCTTCTGTTCCACTGATCTGGGTGTCTCTCTTTATGTCAGTACAACATCATTTTGGTTGCAATAGCTTTGCATTATAATTTGAAGTCAGATAGTGTTATGCCTCCAGCTTTATGTTTTTTTTTTTTTTTCTTAGGATTGCTTTGGATATCTGGTGTCGTTTGTTATTCCATATGAACGTTTCGGTTTCTTTCTGTATTTCTGTGAAGAATCCCATTGATACTTTGATGGGAATTATATTGAATCTGTAGATTTTGGGGGGAAGCATGGACATTTCCATATGCAGTAAAATGAAATTGGATCTGTACCTCTCACCATATGCCAAAACCAATACAAAATGGATTAATCTTAAATATAAAACCTGAAACCATAAAATTATTAAAGGAAAATACAGGGGAAACAGTCCAGGTAATAGGACTGGTCAAAGACTTTATGAATCCGACCCCAAAAGCACAAGCAACAAAAGAAAACTTAAATAAATGATACTATATCAAGCAACTTCTGTACAGCAAAGGAAATAATCTAAAGAATGAAAAGACAACCTCTTGAATGGGATAAAATATTTGTAAGTGATACACCCAAACGGCAATAATATCCAGAAAACACAAATAAACAGCTACACATTAAAATAAATAAATAAATAAATAATATAATATAATATAATCGTAATCATCATCATCATCATCTTATTAAAAAATTAGCAAAAGAAATTAATAAATATTTTTCAAAGGAAAGTATACAAATGGCCAGCAGGTACATGTTAAAATGTTCAGCATCACTAGTCATCTGAGAAATGCAAATCAAAACCACATTGAGATATCATCTCATGCAAGCTAGACTGGCCGTTATTAACAAGACCAAGAAAAGCAAACACCGGTGAGGTGAGGATGCAGGGAAAGGGGAATTCTCCTAAACGGTTGTGGGGACTGTAAGTTAGCACAGCCTTTATGGAAAACAGTATGGAGATTCCTCAGACAACTACGGATATCACTACAACATGATCCAGCAAACCCACTGCTGGGTATATATCCAGAGGAAGGGAAGTCATCATGTTGAAGGGACACCTGCACTCCCATGTTCATCACAGCACTTTTTTACAATAGCCGAGATATGGTGTCAACGTAAATGTCCATTGACAAATGACTGGATAAGGAAAGTGTGGTATATGTGCACAATGGAATACTACTCAGCCATTAAAAACAAGGAAATTTTTCCCTTTGCAGCAACATGGATGATCCTGGAGAAAATTTTGTTAAGTAAATTAAGCCAGAGAAAGAAACAGTAATATCACATTCTCACTCATAACTGTGTGCTAAGAAGGATGGAAGGAAGGAAGGACGGAAGGAAGGAAAGGAAGAAAGAAAAAGAAAGAAACACACAATGCCATAATATGTTAAACTTTCCAAAGGACAGAACAGGGCTATGGATACTCATGATGGGGGTCAGGAGGGAGAGAGGTTGGGAGTAACAGGTGAGGTTGTGTACATGGACAGAGATTATGATTTAGAATGATAAATATGCTAAAAATAATAAATATTTAAAATATGGAAATATCTATTTTCAAAATATTGGAAAAACTTTTGTTTTTCTTATGAAGTTTTTGCTCATTTCTTACATTTTTTTATTATTGTTATGTTCTTGTACTACATCTTGTTTTATATTTTCTTGTTTAGTGTGGTTTTCTGAAAAAAAGCATAATTAGTGATCAGCTCATGACCTGTCAGAGGTTATACTTAAGTAACTTGATGTTAACAATTCCACCCTTGATAAACTTGTCCATGTCTTGCTTAACTCATCCAAAGTTCAAGGAATCTAGAAGTCCTTCAAAGTTTTTACTTTCTGTGTCCTGAGACCTTTCTTTCATCAGGAAGCTGGTTGTTCACTAGGATTCTGTCTGGTGAGTCATGAGTATGTGCTGGGTGGAGATGACAGCTGCCTCCACTAACATTTCAGACTGTGATGGCCTTTCCTGAGGCTCAGGGCTTCTCACACATGTGCCCCTTCCCTTGTGTGCCTTTTGCCAATTTTAAGTCTTTAAATGTAGATTTTTGCATTTTTATCTAGATTGCGTGTTGTTTTTCTTGTGGAGGGCATGTGCCAAGGTTTTCATTGACCCATTCCTGAAGACACACCGTGACCACTGTGAATTCATGTCCTCATGTGTCACTAGGAAATGCAGAAATCATTAATGTTAAGAACTGAAGAGAGGACCCTGCATGATCACGACACTTCCCTTAGACATGACCTTGATAACAAGGCCAGATGGTGGGACAGTGGGTGATTATCATCACAACTCCTCCCACTGTCCGTCGTCCAGAACTTCACCTCACATGTCCAACTCCATCTGCAGGGCCCCTGGGAAATGAAGCTTAACTCAGTGCCTGGGAAGAAAAACTGAAAAGTCCATTTGATGTGCATGCGTCTCTTCCCATCTTTTGCTTTGTTCCATATCTAATTATGTCTGCCCAGGTGTCACTTACACTTGGTGAAATCAGAATACTCCTGCGAGTAGCCGGCATCTGTCATGTGCAGGACTAATCCCTGAGATGTGCATCCACAGCCTTCACCAGGAAGATTCTCCTTCCCAGTAACATTTTCAAACCTAACTGTGAGAGAGAGAAGAAACTTATTCACACTCTAGATCCATATGCAGTGATTCTGTGTCACCTAAAGAGTGAAAACACTCAGAGGAAGTGAGATTCAAGGAAATACAGGAAGAGGCTTCAGCAACGTGAGTAGAGGACAGAGGAAAATGAGTTGTCACGTGAAGGGCCCTTGTGAAAGGAACATCGTGGAGACATGAGAACACGAAGTCATCAATTTCATAAAAATATGTAACATTCTCATACCCAACTCTTTACCACTAGACCAGTGAAATAAGAGTGGATTAAATCTGAAAGTTGCAAATGCTCAGATTCTGAGGAGGAGAGCTCAGGGGAGCCCAAAGACAACACGCGAGAAACAATTGCTAACAGTAGGTAATTAGAAGACTCCGAGAGCTACAACTATTAAAGAACCTCAGCGCCCCTCTCTCAGACACTGCTCAGCCTGTGATCACCCCAGGGTGAGACTCCTGGGGACACCCATCTCATGCAAGCACCGAGCTGAAGTCGGAAGCCCAGAGTTATCTCAACTGGGCCAGGAAGCAGATGTGTCTCCTAAACTGCTGTTGTTAAGTGAAGCTCTTTCCTTCCTGAGACTTGAGAACCGCAACAAAATTCAGCCACCATGTGAGCCCATCTGTGCAGAAAAGACGTGGACACGATCCCCATGGGAGACGTCTCCAACAGAAAGATGTGGGGGCAGATTCCCATCACAGACACTGGCCAGAGGGGCCCTGACCCCCAAGCTCACATTTCCATGACCCCGCTTTCTAGATCAGCTCCTGCTTCTGCTTCTGCTCCTGGGGAGATGAACCATTGAACCCTGTCTGTGGCTTTGCCCTGGGGTCCTTACTGTGTTCCTGAGTCAGGGGACAACAGGTGTGTAGGTCTGGTGAACCCTTTCCACACATCGAGGGTGTAAATTGAGGGTGAACTGACTGGGCCTGGCTCCTTGTGTGTGATCCTCTGTTCACTGAGCCTGGATCCTACTCATGGGCATCTGCAGGGGTCCCGGGCACTGGGTCAACAGACAAACCAACTGCGTAGGCCCTTCCCAAGTCTCCACTTGAGTCCTGTTGCTTTGGTTCTGTTTGACAAAGTAAGACATGCACCCAGGGCTAGAGTCATTGTGGGGAGCACTAACCATGTGCTAGGTACAGGGAAGAAAGGACAGATTTTCCACCCGTTATGCAGATAACTATCCACAGTGTGTGTGAGCCTGTGTTTGCAGGAGTGCATGTGGGATGGATGTTGGGCCGCATGTTTCTATACTTACAGATATTCTATGATGTGAACTTTTATGAGAAGAGCTTGACGGAGGTAAAAGACCCTCCCCAGGACCACTATTTCTGAAATCAGTGTGTGTATCTTCTGTATCCACTTCAGTGAAGGGGCTGCCTGGTGTTTTAATAAAATCTTGCCTAAGGTCTTCATTCAGAGTTGACTGGGTTTAGAAAGTCAAATTCACTATCAAGAGATTATGTCAAAATCATATGTTGTTACTGAAGGAGCTTCTTGAATCCCTGGTACAGCCATTTAATACTGAGCTAGAGACGCTGGGAGAACACATCTTGAGCCCAGATATAAACCTCCCCTGCAGGGTGGGAGATGGGTTGGAGGGGGCACTCAGGACCCATCCAGCTCAGACTCCAGACCCAGGAGCAGGTGCAGAGGTGGTTGTGGAGGGGTTTCTTTCCAAAACCTGACTTTTTCTTTTTACGATATATGTAAATAAAGACATGATACACACACACACACACACACACACACACACACACGTGCATTTTAAAAAGACTACTGATGTTTGTAGGATTATCCTGTTTTAATGGGAGCAATTGTGTAACTCAAAAGGCCATGAGAAATACACTTAAAGAGAGGATTTCTGAAGTTATGCAAGCTTAATTATAAGAATGTGGAGGAATGAGATGGCTTTGTTAACTCAATTATTGCAGAATTTTCATTTTCACACTAATCTTAGCATTAAGACATTGAGATTTCTGGAACAGCTTATGCTGCCTGGGCTAGGTGTGTGAAGGGGCAACTACGGATCTGAGTTTGTATCAGGCGCATGGATCCAAGTTGATAAAAAATAAAGAAGTGGGCTGAGCCCGTGGCGCACTCGTGGCACTGGGAGCGCAGCAGCGCTCCGGTGGTGGGTTCGGATCCTATATAGGGATGACCAGTGCGCTCACAGCGCTCACTGGCTGAGCGCAGTGTGGCTGGTCTCAAGAAGGACAAAAATAAATAAATAAATAAAATAAAGAAGTAACATGTGAATCAATCGATATTTATTGAAAGTCTATAAATACTGTCCAAAATTCGATTCTATAGAGTTGGGAAAAAGACACAAACCTGTCCAAAGCTCACATTCCTGGACATGGTTTGGAAACCCATGCGTTTGTCAAGGGCACCATATGGTTCCTATTGTCAGTGTAATCAGACGCACATCCCTGCACCTCACATCACAGGGCTAGTCTGAGAACTGGGCATCTCTGTATTGAACACTTGTGGAGCTCAGGACCCTCAGATAGGTGCTAGAGAAATAAACTCAGGAGGGCCCAGGTGATGCCACGTCTCTCTGTGGGTCCTGCCGGCCACTCATGTACAGCAGCCAGCAGTCACTCTCTGAGATGTCACTGGGCTCTTCTGTCCTGATGAAACCAGATGGAGTCAAAGTACCTGCTCGGCATCACGAACACTGACAGAGTCATAAAGAAATCAGGTGATCTCTGTACTATTCACCAAGGTAGGTTCCGAGTGAGGAACGTGTTTTCTGGGGTTTGTCCTCTCAGGGAGGAGCTCTGTCCGCACAGCGTTCAGGGCATTGCAGTGGATGCATATGCTCAATCACAATCAACTGGGACCCTCAGCATTGTCCTGCAGATATGTGGTGACAAGGTGAAGAAGGGGGCTAGAGATGGGTTTTCAAATGAGTCTAGTATTTTCTATGAATGCAAAAAATAATAAAAATAACTTTTCCTAAAGGCATGCGATTCTTGCATTTGTATGTGAATGTTTTACTCTAAGTTTGTGTGTTATATGTGTTAGTATGCAGGTTAATGGGTGCATTACTGTGTGTGTGTGCATGTGTGCATTGTACTGAGTGTGCAAATTTGGAGTTTTAATGTGCATGTGTTAATGTGTGAGTGCATGTTTATGTTTCACTTAGTGGATGCTATTTTACGCATGTCAATATGTGTTATTTTGTGTGTGTCTATATTCTGTACTTCAGTGTATTTGTAAGTACAGCTGTTTCTTGGTGGATTTATTTTATAACTTTTACATTAGCGTGAAAGTAATTAAAAAACTGGGCTTTTCTGTTTCTTCATAGTCGTTCTTGATTTTTCTACAAAAGGTTCAAGTGCTGCAAAAATCTTCCTAATCTCAACAAATTATGTTTATGTTATTCATATCTAGTCTTTCAAACTTTTCAATGATAAATAACTAATCTTAATGGCACGAGTTTATAATAGATTGATTTTAGCAACATTTGCACCTTTGTTTGCCTCTCAGAGGTGTATCCAGATCTTCTCATCAATGTTTGATTGTTCCATGTGTCCTATCGTTTTATAAATTCTGGAAGATCAGCTGGGTCCTTCATCGGCTGAAAGTATTGACTACATTTATGACCAATGGATCTCTATCCACCATCTCCAAAGACCACTTTGATTCCAAGAAAAACTGACATCATAGTCCTCCAAATAGAGTGAGCCCCACACCCACCTTCAGTAAGAACCCAGCTGCCGTGCAGGAAGTGGTTTTTGCAGCACCATGGGACATGTGACATTGAGTGCTGGGGTGTGCATCACTCAAAGCTCCCGGATTAGTGGTTCTGTATATTCTCGGTGGGTCAGATTATATCAAATAGGAGCTAGGATGTGAGGATCAGTCTGTGTAAACCATCAGAATTTCTATTTCCTGACGCTCTGGAGCACTGCAAGTGACCATGATGGTCAGAGAGGATGCATGTATTTACAAAACACTTTTAGGAGAAATGCATGCCTACTTTAAAAACTTTAAATAGAATACCATATTGAATATTTCAATAAACATAAAAAAATATGCCACAGAGTGAAGAAACCTATCATAAAACATGAGAAACTCTAAATGTTGTTCTCATAGCACACAAGCAGCACACACACAACACACATGAACCTCAGGTTTTATTTTCACTCTGTTAATTGTTCCCTTCAGTGCACAGGTTTTGTCTGAAATTGCTTTGTCTCTTCCTGCTTTTAGTTTATTATTTAAGAAATTATTGCCAAATCTAATGTCACGATGATTTCCTCCTAAGTTTTCTTCTAGTAGTTTTACAGTTTTAGGTCTTACATTTAGGTATTTATTTTTTTTGTGGTTGATTTTTAAATACTGTGTAAAGTAATGGTTCACATTTATTCTTTCACATCTGAACGTTCAGTTTTCCCAGTGACATTTGCTGAAAACATTTGCCCTCTGCATTGTAGTCAATAGATTCAAAATATATGATAAGCCCACAGCTACTATCATGTCCCATGTTGAAAGAATGAACTTTTATTCCTAGATCTGAAACAAGTAGGATGTCCACTCTCACCACATTTATTCAAGATATAAAATGTGACCAGAGCAATTCAACAAGAAAAATTAATACAAGCTGTCCACGTTGAAATAGAAGTACTCGTGAAATTAATTACATCCACAGATCAGAGAATAAGGGCATGAGCTTATCTGTGGATTTCCATTTATTCTCAATAACTAAGTATGTTTTTTGACTTATGAAAGAGTCTGAAGTACATAGACTGTCATGTTTGTGTTGCTGTGATATAAGTTTGCCACATTTTCTTGGAGGAAATGTTATTTAAAACGCTGAACTGGAAAAGCATTCACGTGTGAGTCTTCACATGAAATGTGTAAAAATATGAGAGTTTTGCGCATGCAAACGTCCTGAGATGTCCAGCTTATATGCACAATATCACCAGTACTTGATATCCGCCAGCCCTTTAACTGTGGGTAACAGCAAATTGGTTTACTTTTGAAACTCTACCAGTTACACTTAAATTATATTAAGTGAAATAAGTGAAGCACGGAAAGAGAAACAGCACATGTTCCCACTTATTTGAGGGAGGTAATAAAAGTGAATTATTAAATATAATAACAAATGGGGGTAAGAAGACACAATAATCACAATTCCTCAAATGTAGCACACAAGCAGCACACACACAACACACATGAACCTCAGGTTTTATTTTCACTTTGTTAATTGTTCCCTTCAGTGCACAGGTTTTGTCTGAAATTGCTTTGTCTCTTCCTGCTTTTAGTGTATTATTTAAGAAATTATTGCCAAATCTAATGTCACGATGATTTCCTCCTAAGTTTTCTTCTAGTAGTTTTACAGTTTTAGGTCTTACATTTAGGTATTTATTTTTTTTGTGGTTGATTTTTAAATACTGTGTAAAGTAATGGTTCACATTTATTCTTTCACATCTGAACGTTCAGTTTTCCCAGTGACATTTGCTGAAAACAACATTTTCCCTCTGCATTGTAGTCAATAGATTCAGAATATATGATAAGCCCACAGCTACTATCATGTCCCATGTTGAAAGAATGATCTTTTATTCCTAGATCTGAAACAAGTAGTATGTCCACTCTCACCACATTTATTCAAGATATAAAATGTGACCAGAGCAATTCAACAAGAAAAAATTAATACAAGCTGTCCACGTTGAAATAGAAATACTCGTGAAATTAATTATATCCACAAATCGGAGAATAAGGGCATGAGCTTATCTGTGGATTTCCATTTATTCTCAATAACTAAGTATGTTTTTTGACTTATGGAAGAATCTGAAGTACATAGACTGTCATGTTTGTGTTGCTGTGGTATAAGTTTGCCACATTTTCTTGGAGGAAGTGTTATTTAAAACGCTGAACTGGAAAAGCATTCACATGTGAGTCTTCACATGAAATGTGTAAAAATATGAGAGTTTTGCGCATGCAAACGTCCTGAGATGTCCAGCTTACATGCACGATATCACCAGTACTTGATATCCACCAGCCATTTAACTGTGGGTAACAGCAAATTGGTTTACTTTTGAAACTCTACCAGTTACACCTAAATTATATTAAGTGAAATAAGTGAAGCACGGAAAGAGAAACACCACATGTTCCCACTTATTTGAGGGAGGTAATAAAAGTGAATTATTAAATATAATAACAAATGGGGGTAAAAAGACACAATAATCACAATTCCTCAAATGTGTTAAGACAAGTGGACAGACACGATGTCAATTGTAGGAGGGAGAGAGGGAGCGTGGAAAGGAGGAATTGGCAAACGGACATGAAAATCAACTACATTGTATGTTGTTGAATTACAATAATAAATAAATAAATACCAAAAATCTCATTGATCCATATTTCCCAATGAGAGGCAAGTAAAAGGTAAAACTCACAACACACACACACACACACACACACACACACACAAGCACAGGGAAGATCTCAAATTGTTTAGAGTCTTCCCATTAGCATTATAACATGATCTGGTATCTGCTACATCTGTCATTAGTAATACCTCTAAATGTCAGGAGCTCTTTTTTACAAGGTGTCCTATTATTTTCTGGGATCTGAGTACACAGTAGCAACCTATCGACACCCACCTAAGTATATGCACAACTATTATATCTTCTTATTTGTGAATAAGAATTTGAATCCGTGTGAGCCCAGACACAGACCTCCTGCAGGGAGACAAAAGGCAGCTGTGCTGAGGGGGCCCTCAGGGTCCACTCTAATCGTAACCACACCAGGAGCAGGTGCAGAGAGGAGCTGAGAAGAGATGTTCTGTTGGGATCAGAGACTTTGTCTCTTCTTCTAGCTCTCAATGACCCCAGAGACACTTTCTGCTTTTTGTTTCTTTGTTTGACTCTATAATTACTCACATTTCCACTGAAGGTGAGGAAGGAGAAAATAACATTCTTTCCAGATGTGATATTTGCAGTCAAAAACATCATTTTACCAGTTTCTCATATGACATTTCTTTTTCTTTATTAAAAATAAATAATTAAATAAACCAGATCATCCTGAAGGTTTTCATCCTCCATGTGACTGTGAATTATTTCCTACAAAGAGAAACACAATGGAATCCATGCTCCCTCGGTCCAGGGTTCAAGCGTCTGTCTCAGGCAGGCACAGGTCTGCCCCGTGTGTCATGCACCAGGACCTCTGTCCCATGGGCGTCCTGTTCTTCCTGTGGAAATTCCACCTCTTGTTCCTCATCCACGCAGGTGGACACGGGTGTTCAGGGTTTGCCTCACTGCCGGTCGATCCCTTGGACCTCTGGATGGAGGAGCAGACAAACCCGAGATGCAGCCGTCAGATTTCCCTGTGAAGCATGAGGACAGGTGCAGAGAAGAAAACTCATCACAGCCCTGCTGGACCGTGTTCTGGGCAGGGGCTCTAATAGCAGCCCTGAGGCTGTGTCCTAAGATGTGTCTCTCAGCTTCCACACCGGAATTCCATGCAGATAGAAAGAACCATCTGGATGGAGACCTGGAACCTGCCTGCCCTCTACTATCCCTTAAGTATCAGACAGAAACTACTGGCCCCATAATCACTTCTGTCATCCACTGTCTAAATTCTATATAATCTGTCCTAGACCCTGAGCTCCATAGAGTATAACCCCAGGTAACTCTTCCCAGCTCTGAGCCAGGAGCAGGGTGGAGTCTCAGCAAAGCCTGACCATCAGAGCACAGACCCCACCTCACCTACTAACATCTGTCTCATGTGTCCATCTGTCTGTGGACACCCCAGGGCAAGTTACACTCAGGGGACCTGAGCTGCCTCAGATGCCCTGCTGAGCCTCCATGTCACACACACATATGATTCTAGGCCAGGCAGGCACCACTGCAGGGCACGCTGGGTCATGTGGGAACGCAGCCATCTGCTGAGCCATGGTGTCCTCCCACAACCCACATGCCTGATGGTAGAGAATGTCTAGATGGTCCTGCCAGGGGTCGAGCTCTGTCATGGACACAATCCTGTGTGGCTGAGGTCACAGAGTGACAAGCAAGTGGGCTGGGTGGCCTGGGCACCAACAGGTCTCCAATGTCCCCAGTGAACAGAGCTCAAATATTCAGGTAAAATAAGAGTTATTAATGGAAATTCCTATATTAGGAAAAAGGGAGCAATCACGGCTGAAATCGTATATGGGGAAATGACAAGTAGCAATTAGAAGAAATGATGCAAGTGTTCTCATTATAAATTTGAATACAGGTAGAGAAATAATTGGAAAGAGTATTGAGTACAGCAAACATGTCTAGAAACAATGATTTCTGCCATTTCTTTATACTTTTGTCCTCTGAAGTTATCACTTAACACGGCTGTCCTCTTAATGCTCTAACCGCAAAAACTGCAAACATCAAATTGAAAAGAGACACTCCTGTCTGTGTAACTGATATGAATCTTGCAATGGTTCAGTGTGTTCTCAGTGCGTGTCTTCCTGTTCGTCTCCTCCTCACAGAGTAAAACCCTGACCTGTGTGTGAGCTCCTCGCAGCCCAAAGTCTTTGGAGGATAAAAATGATGTTGGGTGGGACACCAGGATCACACAGCCTGTGTGGCTCAGAGAGACCAAAAGGGTTTCTACCACCTCGACTGTCTCATACCTGGAACCCTCCTGACTGGTTTTCTTAGCAGCTGGCACAGGAGACCTTTCTTGGGGAAATCCCACCACCATCCACGTGTCTCATGTTGTTCATCACAAACTGAACACATGGAATGTCCTGCAGGCCTCCAGGTCTTTGCAAGTTTCATCCTCCCGTGAGCTTGTTACAGCACATGGTCTCCACACACAACTCTACGCTCTGCTCCTAGTGCGACAATTATCATCCAGAGATGTTACATCCCACTGATCCTGTCCTCATGCCTTGGGCTCCACAAACCATGAAACTTTAGTACTCGCTGGCCACTCTGCCTTTCCCAAAATAATCTCTCAGTAATTAGTGGAATTACTTGTGCTACAATTTGCTCGATTAGTTAACAGTTTGAATTCTAAATGAAAGCCATTCCTCTCCTGGGTGAGAAGTTCAAGGAATATGGGTTTTATTATAAATAATTTAACCAATTCTTCTCCACTATTTCTAGAACTCTGTGCATCTCAGGGCTTCCCTCAGCTCAGACCATGAAAGTGACCAGAGCTCCTCCCAGCAAGGCTGGCCCAGCCCCTCCCCTGAGTGCCTGTGGTCATGGTGATGGACATCCCACCCCCCTGACCCCTAGCCCTCTTCCTGTGAGGACACCCGCCATCCATCCACAGGGTGATAAGTTCATCACTGCTGACAAAATCCAATCTTGAGAAGCAGCAATCGCTCCTGACCAGAACTTTTCATACCCTAATGTGGGTTTGTTTTTGTTTCCACAGTGCTTCTGCCTAAACCTTGGGGAAACGGAGTTTTTTGTGACTGCTCCTACCTTAGATGAAAGGGATTCAGTTTCCTGTCGGGACTGTGGCTCCAGAGCATTTCACGCTGTAACTCGTTCACCACACTCACCTGCAACAGACCCAGTGCACGTTTCTAGCTTCATCTTGTGCTAGTTGATGTGTCGTCCAGCAGACTCCGCCCCAGATCAGCAGATGTCCTGACCTTGTTCTCCCCAAAAGTTCTTGTCTCTCTCCAGACTACAGGTGTCTTGTTTGTCTTATAACTTCACTTATCTGAAAAACTGAATAAGTTTCCTAAATCTCACCTTCTCCAGATTGTGTTTGAATTTGTTGTTATGATAAGAAGCACAAACTGTTACTCGCTGCTCACCTCTCCATGCTGAGCAGCAGCTAGATTTGTAGCACCAAGAAACTGGAAAATATCCAAATATTAATCTGCAGCTTAATAGACAAACTGTTTTAAGTTCATTAATTGGAATACTGCCCATCATTACAAACAATAAATACTTGATACACACAATATGGTTAAATTCACAGGCGTGGATCCCAAGTAGAAAATGCCAAGAAAATAAAAGGGCACAACATGACATTCCATTTTTATGTTTTCTAATATAAAGTAAAAATATAAATATAAATATAAATAAATATGTGTGTGTGTGTGTGTGTGTGTGTGTGTGTGTCAGTAGTTGCCTTGTGGTAAAGTACAGGAAGGAAAGAATAAAAAAAGAGAAATTACAGAAGAACAAATATTGAGAGTAATTGATTTGTTCACTATATTGATGTGTGTGTGTGTGTGTGTGTGTGTGTGTGTCAGTAGTTGCCTTGTGGTAAAGTACAGGAAGGAAAGAATAAAAAAAGAGAAATTACAGAAGAACAAATATTGAGAGTAATTGATTTGTTCACTATATTGATAACAATGGTGGCTAATCAATACCTATTAACTGAACACTTTTTGTGAAGTTTGATAAATGTCAATTATACCTCATTAAAGTTATTATAATTAAACAGATACTTGGGTAGGGAAGGAGTGATATAAAGATAGGTGAAAATGTGTGAAGCGACAATCTTAAAACTCATCTGAATGGATTCTAGCTCTGTCCGTGTTTTTAGATAAAACGTAGAATGAAATACATCACACATGTTCTCATTAGAGAAAAAAGGTCCTGCAAACCTCACTAGGAAGGTCCATCTCTGTCCTGAGTGTGTTCAGGGAGGAATGTGATCCAGTGTGTGTAGCACAGCCCCAGACACTGGGATGGCACTGATGAGTCTTATGGACACTGCACATGTCCGCTATACTCCAGGGTTTACTTTTAATCTGTAAAATGGAAGGAACATTGGCACCCCAAAAGCATGATTTTTGTGCTTGTTTAAAAATGAAAGGGCGTGATGAGTGTTGTGTATATCGCAGCACAAACACACCATTAAAAAAATCACACTTTCTCAATTGCCAAAAAATTCTTTGTGGGCACTGTCATCTGTTCTAGGAAGTGTCCCCTCCAAAGGCGTGCAACCCCAGGTCTAGCTATATAGCAGGAAAATATGCAAATAGGGCCTCCCTCTACTGATGAAAACCAGCCCAGCCCTGACCCTGCAGCTCTGGGAGACGAGCCTCAGGCCCAGATTCCCAGGAGCTCCCATTCGGTGATCAGGACTGAACACAGACGAGTCACCATGGAGACTGGGATGAGCTGGGTTTTCCTTATTGCTATTTTTTTATTATTATTTTTATTTTGTCAATATACAATGTAGTTGATTATTGTGTCCCATCACTGAAACCTCCCTCCCTCCTCCCTCTACCCCCTCCAACCCAGGTGTGTCCCCTCCATTTTTCTTGTTGTAAGAACTTCAAAAAAAAATTGTGGTTGTTATATCTTCCTCTCCCCCCCC
>NW_007734455.1:0-29096 GCF_000696425.1 Galeopterus variegatus
AAAAATAAAAATAAAAATAAAATAATAAAAAAAATAAAAATAATTTAACTTTGAACTTAACAGATAAATAGGCAATTTTCCCTTTATTTCCTCCTATTATTTTGTAAATAACAAAATATGTCTTCAACATTTGGTGCTGATCTGCACACTGAAAGTAAAAGGACACAACCTGAGGTAATTATCTAATTTAAAACGGGCATATTTATCATTTAAATTATCTGAATATTTCAGCAATGTTTTGAAGAGGCTTAATATAGTTCAGTAATGACTTGAGTTGCTTTATAAACACTACCTTGAAAAAGAGGACACTTTTTAACACCTTTTTAACCTACCTCTTCCCTTTCATGTCTTTTATCAGTTTCTTATCACCCAGAATTCAGGCATCATAAAAGATAAGCTCCTCTCTGTTAAAAAAAAAAATCAGTTTTTCTTTTAATACCCACCAAAGGCAGTGATCTGATCCCAAGGTTACATAATGTGTCACTTAGGAACCGAATCAACACATGTATGCAAGCTAGGAGCCTAATGTTTAATGTGGACGCAGAACCTGACATTTAGCAAAGCCTTATTTTTAATTTTCCCCATGCACAGCAATTAGTTTGTAACAAGGCTACCAGTTATTGTGGGCGAATTAAAACTCTCTGGCCTCATAGTGGTGTTTTCACGGTGGGTCAACTATGCTACATAGCTAAAAAGAGTTCCTAAGCCAGGATGAGACAGGCAAATCTGAGCATGTGCACCCTTGGCCCCCAAAGAGTAGCCTGTCTCCCGTGGAGCAGAACAGTCTCCGAGAACACAGTTCCATCTTAGGGCTTTTTTTTCTGGTAAGTAATTTAATATTTTTATAGGAAGTTTTAAAATAAATTTTAAAGATAGGATCCAGATTTCAAAGATATCATGCACTTGTGATGGGCCTCAAAATGCCCAGGCCCCTCAGTAGAAAGGGGTATTTCCATGGAGACATTTCAGCAGCACAGTGAGATATCACTGTGTTCCAGATCCTCTGGTTCAGAGCACAATTTCTACCTGAATTTCCACTTTGAATGGTTATCCCATTCAAAGCTTTGAGTTAGTGTTCACAGAAAGTTATAAAATACCTTTCCAGTATCTGCAACCTGAAAAGCAAGTAGAATCAGAACAAGTAATGTTTGAACAAGAAGCAATAGACAGAGATAGACATTTTAGAGCTAGGAGATGAGGTCCAGAGGTTCATAAACGGTGCTTCTTTTGAATTTCAGTTTTCAGCACATTGGACAAAAAGGTTTAAGTCTAATGTTGGACACTGGCATTTCCTTCAATGTAAAGAAAAAATTCACTGAGAGGATAAAATATTCTCAATTTTAAGCTTTCATTAATCTTTTTTTTTTTAAGTAAACTTTTGGTCATGTTGTCAGTTCATCTACTACTAAGTTTTATCCTATGACTAACTGAATGGATAAATTAAATTACTTTTAGTGGCTGCAATTTATTATTATATAACCTAGTCTTTCATGTTTGTAAATTTATTATCCATTAGTTTGATGAAGTTAATCAGTTTTCCACAAAATTACACTGACTTCCAGAAACTCTACTGTCTGAACAAATTTAAGAATAACTTATCAAGTCCAGTCACCTTGTTTTATGATTAAAACTCAGATGTTACACAGAAAACCTAAGATTAGAACCTGGGTCTTCCACCACATAGTATTATGTTTCTTTCATTGCACTTGATATTTTTGTAGACTACAGAAATTTTATTTCTTATGCTAGATGTCAAACTTACAGTGCATTATAACCTTTTCTGCCTAGAAAAAGAGAAAACATGCCACAGGTACATTTGCCCTAAGAAACAGTGGCACTTTCTCTGGAGAATTTGCAGGCAAAAAAGTGAGCACAGTTTAGATCTGGTAGCCCACTAATAAAAATCAAAATAAAGCAAGTAAAACCATCCATGGTTACCAAAAGAAAAGAACATTCTCACACTCAAAAGTACTCACACATACACATATTTGGTTAGAACAATTAAGGCAGTCATGGATGAAAGAAGGCAGAACAAACAGCTGTGAAGGAGCAAAAGGACACTGATGAGTTATTTGGTTTCCCAGATTAGAAAAATTAATCTCTGATTCTCAGAGCATAAGGATGCCTCTGCAGAATTTGGGCACATATAACAAAGATTGGGGTCAAAGATGGACTGGATCCTACCCTCAACTTGTTCTCTAGATTACACTTTGGAATGTTCTTCCAGCAACTAAACAGGGGAAAAGTGTAGAGTAAGTGTAAAGCAAATGTACTTCACAGGGCCTGGTTTTCCAAAGCCTTGCAATTTCAAATATTGACCTTACAAAAAACAGGAAATTTTCCCCAAGCTATTGAGTCTCTGTTGTGAGATAAAGAATTGTAACACAACAAGGTTGCTGGCTCAAAGACAGGTTACTGATTGATATGTAAAGATATTGGGAAATTGCTATAAGAAGAGAATGTTTGGTAAGATCAAGCTTTTGTTGGTGGATCACTTAATTACCTAATGGAATGTTGTCTGACTTGTTTTTACTGAATGTTACTGGCTTCTATTGTTAAGCTTGTTAAAATGATAACCTCACCTATGTCTCTTCCTGCAACTTCCTGGGCTGGAAAATAAATGTAGGAAGAGAACCCCAATTTGTGGTTAATTTCACAAATGGAAGGAATGCCTCGTTCTTGAGGGTTCCAGGAGATTAACCACTTCAGAGCTTCTCACTTATCAGAAGAGATGGGCTTTGAGTAATCCTTTGTGGCTCTGTCACCCAGGGGAAGTGGGGTGACAAATCCGTGGGGGGGCAAAGCAACAGAAAAGATCCACCTGCAATGGACAGGACATGCCTGTGATCAGAAAGCAAGGATATGATGCAGAGGAAACCCTAGTCTGGGACCAAACTAAGAGTCAGTTCACCTGCAGGGATCTGCCACTAACTAGTTTTATAAGTGAAGGCAACTGAGATCCCTGGGCTTCCATTTCCATGTTTGAAAAAAAAATGTGTTTTAAAATATTTCTTCCAGATCTACAAACTAGAAAGGTATAAGAAGACCCTCTTCTCATTTCTCTTCTCAAAAGAAACTTCATTATCATCTGGCTCAGGGCAACAAAGTGTATTTATTGTTTACTGAACTCAAATAATCAACGGATGTTTAAGGATAGTAGGTATCCACATGCCTCTGTTAATTAAAAAGATAACCCCAAAGACACACATAAAGCATGCATTCTAGGGGTTCAGGAAAATTGCATTAAATACTAACTGAATTAACAACAGGCATTTTAGGAAACAGACACTATGAGTTGGCAATCTTGGGGTGGAACGACAGTTATGTTAAGAACATGGGTATGGGGAGGAGTGTCTATACTATGTGCATAATAACACCTGCCATTTATTGAGTGTCTATAATGTGTCAAAGCCTTTACATACATTCCCTCTGTCCCAAGCCAGAAAGTGTTTTTTTTTCCCCCAGAGGGGAAAACTAAATCTCATAACCCCACTATAAAGTAGAAGAGTATAGCCTCAAGCCCAGGTCTGTATGGCTCAAATCTGTTTTCCCCTCACCCCACTGCCTCTCCTGCCCAGAGTGAAGTGGGAAAGAGGCTGGGAGAAGATCTAGAAAAAGGAACTCCCGGAAGACTGCTCCTAATTTCAACCCCCAAAGGAAACAGACATCTTTATTCCCTGTAGCTCCTGGGAATAAATATCTAACAGTACAAATGCAATCCAGTTAATCTCACCTGCCTCACCAAGTATCTTTCTTCCTGCTTATAGATGTCCAACAGAGATTGAACAGAATTAGAAATTAAGGGCATAAAAGGGAAATAAAGGTCGGTATTTGCATGAATATTAGAATCTTCCCTATTTTACCACAGAAACATAGGAAAAATCATAAAAAATACAATGATTTTTTTTTTTTTTGCATATGAAACAAGAAAATGTACAAGTAGAAGATAAAATCTGAAATTTACAACTTTGTTCAAACTCAGGAACCTTCAGCTGGGAGCGGCTGTTAGAACCTACACAGGAACTTGACCATTCAAGACTGTGCATTGTACAACTTTTCTTCAAATGATGTATTAATCTGGAGTTGAACTGTTTTTTAAAAAAACTTTTTTTTGATAAGTTTCACTCCTAAAAGATTTATTAGTGAGGGGTTCCACTGCATTCTCAATTTTCTTGGAGCTGTGGGGAATATGAAGAAAGCAATCTGAAATTAAATTAAATACTTTCTCCTGGTCAGTGGGAAGAACGTAACTGCTGTGATTACATACTCTCAAACTTTCTTATGGAGGGGATTCAGATTTGATAAAATTCTGATTAACAGTTCAGTATGTTTGAGAATCCAAGAACATAATACCAAAATGAAGTCAACCAAAATTCCCTTTCCCTGAATTATTGCAGGAAAAATTAATTTCTTTTGAGACTAAAGACCAAAGGGGGAGACCTGGCACATTATTCAGTTTTATACACTTTGGTGTCAAACTCACTTTTTTTGTCTGATTCATTGGTATGCATTGCTTAAAGATGTGGAAAAAATAAGTCAGAATAAGAACATTTTTGGAGCAATCTTTCACTCAGCTTAGTTCATTTTTTTATACTAAGAACAGTAATAAATATGTATTTCCATTCCTCTCTCCATCTGGTCTGGGAAGATGTTTAGAATGTGTTCCATAAAGAAAGTGTTAAGATTAATAATAAACTTAGAATGTTTTCAATATTTTTGCCTCAAAAACAAAACAAAACAAAAACTTCTTTCCAACTAGCAGCTCATTACTCATCTGGGATCTATATCTCTTTTCATTTTATTTCCTGTGTTTTGGCTGTCTTACTATTTACTAACATAAAAGGCAGTCCTGAAAAGAGTAATAAAAACAACATAATACTAGTGTAAAAACAGACACATAGACCCAAGGAACAGAATAGAGAGCCCAGAAACAAGTCCACACATTTACTTTCAGTGGATTTCTAGCAAAGGTGCCAAGAACACACAATGCAGAAAGGACAGTCTCTTCGATAAATAGTGTTAGACAAACTGAATATCCACATGTATAAGAATGAAATTAGACACTTATACCATATACAAAAATCAGCTCAAAATGGATTGTTTTATAGCACTGTAGGATGACTATAATTAACAACAATTTGTTGTATACTTTCAGATAGCTTTTAGATTTTGAATGTTCTCAACACACACACACAATAAATGTTTGAGGTAGTGCGGGGCGGGGGGAGAGGGTTTAATAGGTGGAGCACAGAGGATTTTTAGGGTAGTGAGACTATTCCATATGATACTATAATGATGAATACATGACATTATGCATTTGGTAAAACCCATAAAACTGCACAACACAAAGAGGGAAACCTAAGGTAAATTTGAATTAATATTATCAGTATTGGTTCCTAATTGTAACAAATGTACCACACTAATGTAAAATGTTAACGGTAGGAGAAATTGTGTGTGTGTTGGGGGGGGTATGAGAACTATCTGTACTTTCTATACAATTATTCTGTAAACCTAAAACTGCTGTAAAAATAAAGTTTATTAAAAAATGGATAAAAGACTTAAACATAAGACCTGAAAGTGTAATACTGTTAGAAGAAAACATAGGGGAACAGCTCTACAACATCTGTGCGGGCAATGATTTTTTGGATATGACTCCAAAAGCATAAGCAACAAAAGCACAAATAGAGAACTGGGATTACATCAAACTAAAAGCTTCGTAGCAAAGAAAGCAACAGATTCAAGAGAAAACCTATGGAATGGGAGAAAATACTTGCAAACCATACATCTGATAAGAGGTTAGTATTCAAAATACATGAGGAACTCAGAGTTCACTAGCAAGAAAACAAATAACCCAATTTTAAAAAGGGCAAAGGACTTGAATAGACATTTCTCAAAAGAAGATACACATATGACCAACAGGTATTTGAAGAAATGCTCAGCATAAGGAATCGCATCAGAGAAATGCAAACTAAAATCACAATGAGATACCACCTCACACCTGTCAGAATGGCTATTATCAAAAAGGCAAAAGGTAAGTGTTGGTGAGGACATGGAGAAAAGGGAATACCCACACGTAATGGAATAGAACCTGTTGGTTCTATCCTTGCACAACATTGGAAAGAATGCAAGTTAGTACAGCCATTATGGAAAATGGCAGTATGGAGATTCCTCAAAAAATTAAAGATAGATTTACCATATGATCCAGCCATTTCATTACTGGATATAGATCCAAAGGAAATGAAATCAGTACATCAAAGAGATATCTGCCCTCTGATTTTCACTGCAGCATTATTCACAATAGCTGAGGTATGGAATCCACTGAAATGTTTGTCAGTGGATGAATGGATAAAGCAAATGTGGTATATATGCACAAAGGAATACTATTCAGCTTTTAAAAAGAAGGAAATTCTGTCATTTGTGGTACCATGAGTGAAACTGGAGGACGTTATGTTAAGTGAAATAAGTCAGGTGCAGAAGGACAAATACTGTGTGACTTCATTTTTATGCAGAATCTAAAAGAGGTAAACTCATAGAAGCAGAGAGTAGAATGGTGGTTACCAGGGACTGGGCATTGTAGGAGGGTGAGGGATTGGGGAGATGTTGGTCAAAGGATAAAAACTCTCGGAATTCAAGAGATCCATCATACAACATGCTGATCATAGTTAATAACAATGTATTCATGAAAATTGCAGAGTAAATTTTAAGTGTTCTCACCTCAAAAAAGTATATGAGATAATGTGTATACTACTAGTTAGTTCAGTTTAGCTATTCCATCATGTATACATATTTCAAAACATTGTGGGGCCGAGCCCATGGTGCACTCAGGAGAGTGCAGCACTGGGAGCACAGCAGCGCTCCCACCACGGGTTTGGATGCTATATAGGGATGACCAGTACGCTCACAGCGCTCACTGGCTGAGCACGGTGCAGCCGGTCTCAAAAAGGACACACACACACACACACACACAAAAAAAAAAAACATTGTGTGGCACCCCACAAATACAATTTTTATTTGTCAATTTAAAAAGTACATTTTTAAAAATATGGTGTTACAGAAATTGATATGTGGCTGTACAAATTACAAAGCATTGTGCAAATATTAATAAATAACAAAAGCAAAAAGAAAAAAGTAAGGCAAAATGGGCTAAAACTGCAAACAAGTTAGGAATTTGATAATTTTCTTAAAGCTAGAAAAGTAAGAATTCCCAAATGTCCAGCAAAGAAGTTGAAGAATACCAGCACCATCATGGGACATTGCAGGCACGTTGGTGTCTAGATGGACAGAAAGCTGTAGGGTGCATAAATTACTCATCCTTTTCCCATTATGCAAAAAGGCCTACTTGAGCTGGTAACAGCTGGACACTCCATAGGGCTGGGCTCCAGGAAGGAACCCAGCTTTGTTGTTCTCCCTTTTTATAAGATCTTAAGCATGGGAATAGCCTCATAGATAGAATGAACAACTTAGTTTTGGGTGCCAGGCAGCCCAGTCTTTGGTGCCAGCTTTACAGCGATGGTGCTGGAAATACGAACAGCCCGGCATCTGGAGACCTGAGAGAAACTGAGATCCTGTTCAGCCCCTTCCACTAGTATTGGGAGTGGAGAGGCCCTGACATGTAGTTCTAACTCATTGTCTTTGTGGTCACTGATCAGGCAATGTGACTCAACACATCACAAACCTGCATATAGGCTTGCTTTTTGTTTGTTGTTGCAGTGCAAGTCAGATTTTCAAATTGTAGCGTTCACAAGAATTTCCATAGAGGTTTGCATGTACAAAGCCATGTCTACTGTACTTGGTTCTGTGCTCCTCCAGGATACAACTGTAAACAACATAGGTGAAGAGAAGAGGGGGCAACACATAAATTGAGCTCAGCACCATTTAAGCATTGCCCGATGCCACCATCTTCTGAGGGTTGTTATCTCCTTGTCAAAGGTGAAGAGACCAGAAGTTAAAATATACATTAGCTTACTGGTCACATCACCAGTGACATAGCAGGAACTTGAACCAAGCCCACATATCTTAAAAGCCCAAACTCTTCCTAATTTTCACATTTCTTAGGCAGATAGATATCAGCCTAGGAGAAGTAGCTTCAAAAGAAGGAAAAAAAAGGGGGGGGGGGTTCTGCTTGCAGCTAGAAGGAGGTAATCAGCCAATGCTGCATAAAAACGAGATGCGTGAAGGTTGAACTTCAGGACTTCACAAGTCACCTTAGGGGCTCTTCACTACTAGTTATCATCTCATGAGAAACGTTTGAACATAGTTTGCTCTGGGTAGGCATTCTATGTATAAAATACCAACAGCCAAAGACGGTTACATGGAATCACCTCATCTGTTATATTCCTCAAGAAAACCACAATTAGATAAACTATTATAATAATTATAATCATTCTCCTTTTCTGTTACTTAGCAGGTCAAAGCAGGTGTGTGTGTGTGTGTGTGTGTGTGTGTGTGTGTGTGTGTGAATCACAGCAATAATTACAGTGGTATTAAGTAAATATTAGCAGATGTATCTTCAAATTATTGCAGCTTAAGATGGAAAAATACCCATACCAGTAAGTCTTTTAAAAAATTAAACTTTGATTTCAAATTGCCATACTGGAGAGTTAAAAGAGAAATTTTTAAAAAGAATAATGAAATCATGATTCTCATACAGATATAAAATAAACATTTTGTTTAACTCATTAATTAATGAGAGAATCAGATCAATGTTGCAGCCTATTCAAAGGAGAAATCAAAGAATTATTTATATGGAATAAGGGAATGTTGAGATAAATCTAAGTGGCTTTTTCCACCAGACAAAATTTGTTTGAATGTCTATAGACAAGAATTATTTGCATTGCTATTAGCTATCTACAACTTACAGAATTATAAAGCAGCTCAAAGGTAATGATAGGGACAAATTCCCATATCAAATCAGAGAATCTCCCAGAAGCTCCAGGATTCCACTGAGAGGATATCCAAGCAGTTTCTTTAGCTTACTCTAAAGTCTTAATTTTTTCCTTACTAAAGGTACCAGCTAATTGCTACAAAATCTATTTTCTAAAATAGCATTTTTTTAAAAAGAGGATCCATTCTTCTGAAAAGAATATCCTATTTATGCCTAACCATGTTGTTGTGTTGCTTGGTTTCCTCTAGCAGCTGAAAAATATGCTAGATAATTAGAAAGTGTCCATGAAGAAATCTTGATTTATGCCTATTTAGACACTATTGTGTCAAAATTTCTATTATCAGAGCCATTTTTGCAGTTGTCTAGAAACGTGAAGAGATTCAAGCAGGGCAGGCAAGGAGCCAGAACACAGTGATGGGTTCCAAGTCCCCAGCACAATCTCATGGCAAAGAAGGAAGACAATGTTCAAAGTCCACACTTGGGACTTAAATTCACTGGGAAAACAAAATTTAAAAGATTTGTGAGTAAATAGAATACAGTGGTATTTTCCAAAGAGTTTTTGGAAAACATCTACCTTTTGTGGTAGATGGGATAATTTGGGAGTCCACAGACATGCTTAGCCTAAAAATATTAATTCACATAGTTATTTTGATATTATTCTTTTTAACTCTCTTTCAATCTGTTTAACATTATCACAGAAAACGTCTCAGGTTCATGCTAGCATATTTTTAATATCTCTGTATCTGCTAACTTTTCTTTTTTACAGTGATAAAGTAGGCTGAGGATTCATAATCTTTGGCTGGCAACCTAAGGACAACTTATTTAGCTAGAATTTCATAATATTGCTTTGTATTGAGTACTTAGAGTCAGTTACCTTCCATTTGGAAAGAGGTACTATTTTTCCATCTATGATAATGATATAAAGTTCCCCATTTGATAAGTGAATTTGGGTAAAAAAGTAAGTCAATTAAAAATATTCAAAAATATTGACAGGTGGTAGCCAGACATGGTAAAATAAGTTTGGAAAACACTAATGAAGATGGAAAAGGGCCAGGCCAGAAGTTGGAGGACAGCAGGATTTTGCCAACGATGAGCCCTTACCCAGCTATGTGACCCACTACAGGTCATCCACTTCTTCAAAACTGAGGCTTTCTAATGTTTAAAATGAGGATTAAGAACTCTGCCCTGCCTCTTTCCCTTTTTCATCAGGATAAAATGAGAAAATACACCAGAAGGCATTTTGGAAAGTCCTAGAGAGCCACACAGGCAAGAGGGCACATACAGAAGGGAATTTTCTATTTTCAGGTAAGAAATTATAATTAGGGTCAGAGTATTTAAAAGCAATCAGGTGGAGCACAGAGTTCAGGCTGAGTGACTGAAAGCAGCACCTCAGGGACAGCTGCTGAAGAATACAGCTCTTTCCCTCTGCCTTGGGCTTGCTCCCTTCCTAGCACTGGCAAATAAGAGCTGGTACTACAATGCTCCTAAAAGAAAATTTTAGCCTATGCAAAGGACCTAGGTCATCCAAGCAATTCCTACAATGTCTTACAAAGGCACATTGGTGTCATATTTTAGAAGGATAAGCTCATAGGGACAAGAAACTACATATAATTGAAAGAGCGTTAACAGTAAAGAAGTCAATAGTTGTAGAGTCAGGAAGATTCAAGAGTCAGTGGAGTAGATTAGAAGGAAAGCTCTAGAAATAAAATGACATTAGGTTTCCTGAAAGAAAAAAGACCAAATTACAGGGCTGGCATTGAGGTCCAAATAGGTTGGTTAGATGGGTTTCTGTGTTAGTCCATTTGTGTAGCTTGTAACAGAAATACCTGAGTGGAGTAATTTATAAAGAAAACAAAATTTATTGCTTACAGTTTTGGAGGCTGGTGTTGCTTTGTGTTGCTTCCCCCCCCCACAGATTTGTCACCCCACTTCTGCTGGGTGACAGAGACGCAAAGGATTACTCAAAGCCCATCTCTTCTGAGCAGTGAGAAGCCCNTGGTAAGTCCAAAGTCCAAGGAACACATCTGGTGAAGGCCTTGTTGGTGGTCGCAGTGACCCAGGGTTATCACATTGCAAGAAGGTCTCTTCCTCGGGAAATTAACCCCGAATTCGGGTTCTTTTCCTGGATTTATTTTCCAGACCAGGAAGTTACAGGAAGAGACATAGGTGGGGTTATAGTTTAACAATATAGGCTAGTAACTTTCAGTGAAACAAGCCAGATGACATTCCAGTAAGGCTATCAACAAAAGCCTGATGTTAGCAAACATTCCTTCTTACAGCAATTTCTCAGTATCTTTACATAACAATCAGTAACTAGTCTGTCCTTGAGCCAGCAACCTGCTGTGCCACAAATCTTACACCAGAGACTTATAGTCTGAGGAAAATTTCCAGTCCTCTGCAAGGTCAATATTTGAAACTGCAAGGCTTTGGAAAACCAGGCCCTGTGAGGTACATTTGCTTTATAGTATATTCCACAGGTTGGTAAGTCCAAAGTCCAAGGAACACATCTGGTGAAGGCCTTGTTGGTGGTCGCAGTGACCCAGGGTTATCACATTGCAAGAAGGCAGAAGCAGGCAGAGAGAGAGAGAGAGAGAGAGAGAGAGAGAGAGAGAGAGAGAGAGACTGATTCTCATGTGCTCTTCTTTTAAAGCTAGAAGCAGGCAGAGAGAGAGAGAGAGAGAGAGAGAGAGAGAGACTGATTCTCATGTGCTCTTCTTTTAAAGCCCTCAGAACTATGCCCACAACCACCATTATTAATCCATTCATTAGGTCATAGTCTTCAGATTCTAATCACATTTTCAAGGTTTCACCTTTCAATTACCATAATAGGATTTCCCACTCTCAACAGTTACAGGGAATTAAGCTTCTAATACGTATAACGTGGGGGACACAATTCAAACCACATCAGTTTCAGAATCAGCTGACAGGCAGTGTGTATGTGGAGAGAGAATGGTGTGCTTGAGAGAAAGGGGGACTGACAGCTTTACTAAGATTTCTGTGGTGTTGATCTCTGGCTACTTCTCACTATATAATCACTAGAAATACTTTAAGCATTGGGAAAAAACAAAACCGTTTATGCCTTCAGTTTGCTCCTTCTGACAACAGTGATTAGAGGGACGGTTTATCTTTTTCCTGTATCTTCCATAATGTGGCCTATTTTGAAGGTGCTTCTAATTTCTTTCCCAAAACCTTCCATGCCATTACACTATTTTTTCTTTTTACCTTTCTACTCACTCCATTTCACTTTGGTGGAGTTCTCTGCTCTTACCATGCATCACAAACAGTTTGCCGTGAGTGTTTGTCTTAGGTACTTTAAGTCAGTCAGGTTTTGTTGCAGAAAACAGGATTTTCTCTAGCTACCACAGGCAGGAAGAGATTTAGAGCCGAGTATTAAATTACCTACTTACAGAACTTACCTAATTACAGAACTATAAGGTTGAGCTTTCAGGAATATCTTCAAAGACATAAAAAAGATACTGTCCCTTACAATCAGGAAGCCATTTGTCAAATTGTGAAGGTACCATCTGCTGACTCCAGAACCAAGCCCCATTGCCACAGTCAGGAAGAAAACAATAAAAATGACATTTGATCAAGAAGCTGCTCCAGAGGGAAAGATACTACTTTCAGATGGTATTTAAAACACATGCAGCAGCAAAATTGCCCTCATTTCACTTCTACGTTCCAAATCTTACATAGGGGCATCTGATTAGTAGAACCCAATTCATATCCTGAATCTTAGTTAGGAGAGTATGGGAAATGTAGTTTTCATGTTCCAGCCTCTGAAGTAAGGATGACATACAAAACTACAATGACATACACCTATACCCCTTGGCTACTTAACACCCAGGCACATCCTTCTACCCACACTTAAACATCACTGGCAACAACAACATGCACCTACCTACGATGCTAGACTTGTGCTTCATACACATAGACATAAACTCATCCTTTCTCACAAAGGGGAGACCCAAAGTCTCATCAGTTATTGCATTTATCCTGGGGTAACACTCAATCCTTTTCTAGAACAGTCACAGTACTATTTTGACATCCTGTACCTACGGACAAAATTATAAACTTGTCAATCACAAACACACCATGTATTAAAAAGGAAGGAACAAATAAAGGGGACAAAGGGAAAACATACAAAATACATGCATTCTATAAATACTTCAGTGTATATGAATATATGATAAAACATTTGAGCAGCTACGAAGACCTTATTTCTGCAACTGTTCACAAGGTTGTAGCTGATATTTACAACTTTCTCCACTGCCATAATCGGGTAGTGTCGGGTCTGCCGCCAGCAGCTGACCCGTACAGCCCTAGCCTCGTTCCTTTCAGTGGGCGAGTGAATGGCCGGGATTCCTCTTTCCCTCCAGTCCCCTTTTGAAGGAGACAGGGGAAGAGAGCCATGAAGAAAGGTGAGCACACTGCCAGCCCCAAACCAGCCCTGTTAAAGGACACTCAGACGCAGTGGGGGTTCTGTCAAGCAGTTCCGTTTATTAACACACAAGCATTGGCTTTTAAAGGTAAATGGCAAAGGCAGGTTTTTTACATCCTCCAATCAGCTTAAGGGTTAAGGGCATGCATCCTGTCTCAATACCTAGCTATTGCAATTACGCAGTGTTCACAAGTGCGGCCAATAAGGGCTAAGGCAAGGTTCCCGCAGACACTCCCACCCTGCTTTCTCCCGGCGCTGTCTTAGGCTGCCATGTTAATCCACTTGTAATGTCACTTTAAGGTGGTGTTAGTTTTTTAAAGGCCCAACAGGGTAGCTGCCGTGATCAGAAAACAGCATGTTCAGGGTACTGTCACCAAACCTAGACTCCCCAACCCTCCATAATATGCTCACTAGCAGCACATGCAGGAGCACAGCCTCCACTTCATCTTCCAAATCTTGCAGAAATACATCTGCTTTGGGAAATTGTACCTCCAACTGCAGCTTCCAAGGAGAAAATGTAGTTTCTAACTTTCTAGTTTCTGCAAAACAGGATGGAATATGGGATGGCTACTGAGTGACAGTTCACCTTATCCATCACAGCACTCCTAAACTGCACTCTTTTCAGGATTTTGGGTTCATTTTGCTCTCTCTTACCTCAGGTCTCTTTTTTCCTCTTGGAACAAGCCTTTGGCTTTGCCAGACTAGCTCCTACTCTACTGTCAGGTTTCCACTTAAAAGTCACTCTTACTGAGCGGATTTCCCTGACTCCCAGACCTGTGTGTGTGTTTAAAACAACTTACATATACCTTACCTCCCCAATTACTAAACTATATTCACACTGATCTGCAACCTCCCTTCCCCCAACCTACCTCCTGTCTTATAACATGTTACAGAGGCATTAAAAGAGGAAATTGATGGTAACCTGGGCAAATGAAAACAGTGTTTTTAATTACAATTTATTGAGTAGTTTTTGTCTTGGATTGCCATTATATTAAAACAGTATTTTCAACTAGCTTTAATGTTTCCTACTTTTATTAACAGGATTTTTCTACTTCTGACAATCACTGATAAAAGTGAAGTTAATAATAATAATAGGTTAAAATTAAATTAATAAGAATGGGGACCTGTCAGGGAAGCAGTTTATTCCTGCCACTTAGAAATCACTCATTATGATAAAATAGCAGGTGAATACTTATCTCAGTATAGAAAAGGGGCCCAGCTGAGTCTGACCAACTGAGAGTCGCCTTTCCCACCCCATCCCCCACGTATCTATCAATATTAATTAATTATATGCATCAGGAAAGACCTACACAGATCATTTCAATTCCTCAACCCCACAGCACAAGAGGGAACATGCTAAAGAAACAGCAGAAGCTAACAGACTTCTAGTTGGGGGGGGGGGGTAAAAATCACATTTAGAACAACCAAGTACTGCTTTGGGGACTAAATAAAATATGGGATAGAATTGAATTCGGGGGGGGGGGGGGTCTTCCCACTTCTGCTTTGAGGAAAACAGGGCAGCAGGCATCAGTGAGATGGCCATGGTGGAGGAGCCAGCTCAGACTTGGTGCCAGCATGAATGACACTCACCCTTGAGAAAGGCTGAGGAGACACAGGTGGCCTCCAGGATGAAAGGGAGTCTGGGCAGCATATGTGGGCTAATGACCCAGGGAAATTCAGGTCTGGAATGTTAATATAGCCTCATTTGTAACCTCCGTTTGAAGAAGCCTGGGGACATGCTCATTATATAAAGATAAAGCACTTAAAATAATCTCAGATCCCTTTTGTGAGAGGAATATTGAAGAATTTATGATTTTTCTTGGTAAACAATAGAATACTGCCAGTTTTCCTTCCAAATCAGAAAAGTTTGGATTTTATTTTAACCCAAAAGCAGAAAATACTTTATCAAAAGAAAAAAAAAAAAACAGTAAAAAAATTAGGGTTAAAAGAAGCAACAGAGAACAATGACAATTTTACCAACTACAGTAGATATAATAATTTTCTTTACACGTTAATTTTTATTTGTCAGACTTGTGGAATATAAATTTACATGTGAAAATATCATGTTCTTTTTAGTTCAAAATATTACTTTATCATTTCTAAATAAAACAGAGGTACTCCTGCAGTTCAGAAGCTAGCACTTTTTCCCGTCTATTTAGTACGAGAGTAAAGCTCTTGTAACAGGCTAAACAGAAGTGACTCCATTTTGTTGAACTTCTAAATTAAAAAGTTTTTTTTTCTTACTCTTATAACCTGAACTTCATAGCTTGCAGCCAGACATTAGAATACAATGATTCTTGTTCACATGATTGCTAGAACACAATGGCTTTTGCTCACACTGTACACAGGATAATTATAGAAGAAATGATTAACCCAAGTGGCCATTCTTCACCAGCTTACTAACTAGATCTTTCTGAGGTTAACAGGAACTGAATCCATGACTAGACTTCATGGAGGATGGTCACCTTGAATCAGCTCCCACCCGGGAAGTTCTTTGATGTTTATCTGCAATTTTATGATTATGCCTGCACGTCCCTGCTTAGATCACCATGAATCAGCCCCCCTACCACCTGTCCCCACAAAACCCTTTGGCGAGTCTGGGAAAAGCAGGGATGGTTTTTGAGACATGAGCCCAGGCTGCCAGCTTCCTGATTAAAGGCTGCCTTTCCTTACACCAACACTTGTCTCTCAATTATTGGTTACTGAGCAGGAGCAAACGGACCTTTGGGGTTTTGGTAACACTCTGACTTGCAAATTTAACCACCTGCCATTTCATTTGCTTGTCCAACAGCATCTGCAAACAAAGCTAGAAGTAACACAGCCTAGAAGGCAGAGCACTGGAATAGGAGTCAGGCCAGTGTCTGGTTAGAACTCAGATTCTACCTGCATGACTTTGAGCAGGTTAGCTAAACTTTGTGTCTGTTTATTCACCTATCATACACCACTGGTGAATTAGAAGATCTTTAAAATTCTACCATGTCTTAAAGTCAAAAGGCACAGACTCTTTAGTGAGTGGAAAGCATTCAGCGAGTTGAAAGATCATGTCATCTACTGAGCAACTTTGCTGGCAAGTCAGACAGCAGGGGAAAACCTTCAAACATCAGGGAGCTTCTGAACTGTAACAAAACACAGCGCGTGCCACCCATGAAATGCAGTCTCTTGGCTTTTGGGACATACTTAGTGGGTCACCAAATTCCATGTGACATTTTCTAAGCCCTGGGCAGGGGCATCTCTCCTGTGTTGCCTTTACTGCCCCTTTAAGAAAACCCATTCCTCAAAGTGGTCTCTAGAATCTTTCCTTACTGGAACCATGTGGGCTATAAAATGGCTGTGCTGTGAGCATCCCCCACTGCCACCGAGCCCGTCACTAAATGGGATAATTTGCACGGACGTACTTGTATTTATGTGAGTGCATAACTTAATGTTGCAGATATGTATTCAGTACCTCTCTGTGTTAGGAAGAATAACAGCCCCTCCAAAGATGTCCACATCCTAATTTCTGAAGGTTGTGAATGTTACCTTACATGGCAAAAGAAACTTTACAGATGTGATAAGATTAAGAACCTTGAGACAGGACAGGATACTGGACTATTTCAGTGGGCCCAATGTAATCACAGCATCTTTATAAGAGCGAGGCAGGAGGGTCTGAGTCAGAGAAGGATATGCAACAACAGAAAGCAGAGGTCAGAAATACAGTTTTGAGGATGCCTTGCACTCTGCTGGCCTTGACAATGGAGGAAAGGGGCCACAAGCCAAGGGAATGTGGGTGGCCTCTAGTGGCTGGAAAAGGTCAGAAAATGGATTTCCATCCAGATTATCTTCCAGGAATAGTGCAGTTTTGCTGACATCTTTGATTTTAGCCTCATTTCAAACTTCTGACCTCCAGAACTGTAAGATAACAAACCTGTGTTGTTCCAAGCCACTAAGTGTGTGGTAAATTGTTAGAGCAGCAATAGGAAATTTATACATTCCCTAATAATGTAATATCTATAGAAATTAGGCAAACACCATCTACTCTCCCCATTTCACAGACAGAAAACAGAAAGATTAGTGAGGCGTATCTCTGTTCTGCATAATTTAATTACTGATTTTTTCCAAAGCTCAATTTTAGGAACAAAGGAAAGCAAATCTTTTTGTGTTACAGCCTTATAGATCAGATAAACTGTGTGGAAGTGCTGGATGGTTCCATAAGAGGATGATGATCCCACCATAACTTATGTCCTTTAATGTGTGTCTGCTGAGAGATATCTATTTCTAAATTCATGTTGCAGAGAGAAATTAAAGGGAACCTCACTGAAAACAAAAAGGCTTACTATTAAACTGTGAGCTAAATCTTTCTCTTTGCAAAACAGACATTTCTCTCAGGTAGGCACATAAAGAAAGAGGACCATGGAGAAAAGATAAATGCTCAGCAAGTGTACATTATTGCTCTTTAAATAGCATTTGTGAGGAATCAGCTCTGAAATGCCAGTCTTGGATAACCCGGCAGAGGCAGCACTCAAAATAATTACTCTCTCTTACAATGACTTCAGGAGGTTTTTCTGGCCTTGCTTGACCAGATGACTAGACTCATCCCATCCATGGAAAACCATTATCAGGCAAGTGCTCTGCAAGGAGTCTGGGAAGGAGCCACCCTGGACATGATGGGTACTTGGCATGAACTAGATTTTCTTAAGAGAATTTAAAATGAGTCAGATTTTGTTTCTTTAGAAATAAAAATCTGATATTAAAATTTCAGATATTAATAAAAGCTAAATATAGCTTAAGAGGGAATATTTAACATATCTGTACAAAATATTTCATACCCTATCTAAAAACCCTTCTATATTCTGTAACTTTAGTTCCATTTGTTGGGGTTCAGAAAATGATACCCCACTGTATGGCATCTTGGCATGCTGAGCACTTTGGGTTTTTTTTTTTAATTTTTATTGAATCATAATTGATTATACATATTTTGGATATATACATATGTTGATCAAATCAATATTACTAGTATGTATATTGTTACAAATTGTATTCTTTATGCCCCTTGTCCAATCTCTCCCTATCCCCCTCTCCCTCCCCCTCCTCTCTCTAATTACTGTAGATTTCTTCTCTCCCTCTGATAGAGTAATGGTTACTTTGTTGATTTGTTGCCTAGATGATCTGTCCAATGCTGAGAGGTGTGTTCAGGTCCCCCAATATTATCATACAGCAAATGCTTCTTCTGTCTCTCTGGAATGGGCTTTGTGGAGGGACATCCTCTTCTTTTCTTTGGTCTCTGTTGGTGACTCTGCTTGTGTCAATGCACTGTAGTGGCTGGTGGACCATCTGCGTAGTGGTTGTGACATCTAGCCACTTTTGCAGCAGCTGTGGTTACTGTGGTTGCTGTGGTGGGCCACCCACATGGTGGTGATGTTTTTGGCATGCTCCTTGGCACTGGTGGTCGGAGGGGGGTCCAGTCCCTAGCTTGATGCCTCAGGACCCTGGTCAGGCCCTGAGGTACTGGTGGTGTGCCTGGTTGTGGGAGGGCTGAGCACTCCAAACTAAAGGAAATTAAAAGGTCTTAGAAGCAGCCTCAGAACCAAGGTCTTCCTGACCTTCTCCTGTTTCTCCCCCCAGTGCAGGATGAAGCTCTCTCTGAATTTCCCTTATCTGAAGCTTCTCCAGAAGGAACACAATTACCTTCGATCCCCTCTCTGAAATCTCATTAACTAGAGCAGATTAAACTCATATTGCAGGAAAGAAGGCTGCGAGAGACACCCAACTAGCACCTAGACAACTTTGTCACTGACTCTGGCTGTTCTTTGGTACCATTCAGTTTCCAAAGAGAATCATTTACCAACTATTGTCTGTTCTTTGGGTTCACTCAACTCTCCTAAAAATAATTTACTACTCCTCAAAATTGCCTACATTCTTCCATCTCCCTCTCCTTTATGGAGAAGAGCATGTAAGATTCTGAACCTCATTTGATTATTGGATCATCGCTGTCCTATGATTCCTCTGTGCACATAATAAATATGCCTTTTTTGTGTGTTAATCTATTGTCAGTTTATTTCACCAGACTCAAACATTCAGGGAGAGGGAAAGTTTCCCTTTGCATCTACGTGTTCAAGTTTTCCTACAAAGTCACGTTTTTCTGTTCTTTTCTCAGACAGTGTATGCTGAATCCCAGATGTTAAAATTCAAAGAGCACACACAGAGATATTGCTTTGGCCTAATTAAGGAAGGTTTATCATGATTATACAGCTTCTAGACTTAAGGAGCCCATGATTAAAAGGACTATTGTTTTTCTTCCACAATCTTTTATAACTTTCCATTTTGCTGTTACTTGCCTAGTGTGTCACATTCCTGTAACCAGGTTCTATATGCAGAATCCCATACCATCTGAATAACTTGGCACATGTCATTTTAACCTCAGT
Source organism: Galeopterus variegatus (assembly GCF_000696425.1). NCBI lineage: Eukaryota > Metazoa > Chordata > Mammalia > Dermoptera > Cynocephalidae > Galeopterus > Galeopterus variegatus. Next base: position 19,727 of record NW_007734455.1, read on the forward strand.
TTTCTTATCTGTGAAATGGAGATTATAATAGTAACAATTCCAGGGTTGTTGTGAGGATTAAATAGGATAATTACAGCAAATTGTATAGCAACGTCCTAATATGAAATCAAGTGAGGCTATAAGAAAACAAACAAAAAATTCTACATATGCATCCCCCAAAATAAATATTTAAAAATATCCCATATATTAGAAGGGACAAGGAAGGACAATATTATTTATGTTTGTCAAGTACATGCCATGATATATGTGTACCTCATTTAGGCCTCACATCTAATGAGGTAATAGTATTAACACCCTTATAGATAAGAAAATGGAAAAGTTAAGTAAGTTATCCAAGGCCTCAGAGCTAGAAAATAATGGATGGAAGCTTCAACCCTTGTCTCTCTGATACTAAAGCCTTCTACTTTTAATCAAGCAGCCTATTAGGCTCATAGTAAAATTAATGTGTAGTCTTTTCCAAGAAGGGTAGTATGGAGATAGTTTGAACCTGTCTTCCTTCCCCAAGCTGTACCTTTGAAGCCAGTGTACTAGAAAGAAAAGCAACATTATAATATAAAATATCATATAGCATTGCTTGGTCTTCTCAGGAAGAGCAGCATCTTCTCAGAAAAGGAGACTCTTGGTGAAGTTCTGAAATAGGCCTTGCTTATCATACTCCAAAGAGGAGGCAGGGAGAGGGTGAGAAAAAGGAGGAATTGAAACCACTCTGCATCATTTTGTGGACAAGGCTTTCCTTATTTAGGTAGTGAAGTCTTTACATGTATGTTACTACCAGTAAGTAAGTAGCAGGTAGGAGAGCCCAGAAGGAAAGCGCTTTCCTTTTGCTTTGTTTACACTATCTCTCTTATGTATTGTTTGTCCTTGAGAGGTCAGGGCTTGCCCTTGTGTGTGAAAGAGAGAGAGAGGGGAAAGGAAAGATGGACACGGTGCAAGGATGCTACCACAGGAGCTGAGGAGTGAATTTGGAAGGCTGCAGAAGAAGGCAGCAACACATGGTCAAATCCCTCCAGCATGGCCTCTGTTTCAATTTTTTGAAATAGTTTTTAGAGAATTAGTATTAATTCTTCTTTAAAGGTTTGGTAGAATTCAGCAGTAAAGCCATCCATAGTCCTGGGCTTTTCTTTGTTGGGAGACTGCTGATTACTGCTTTGATCACATTGCTTGTTGTTGGTTTGGTTCAGATATTCTGTGTCTTTTTGGTTCAGTCTTGGTGGTTTGTATGTGTCCAGAAATTTATCCATTTCCTACAGGTTTTCAAATTTGCTGGTGTGTAGTTGTTTATAATAGTCTCTAATGATTCTTTGTATTTCTGTGGTATGGGTTGTAATGTCTCCTTTTACATTTCTAATTTTTATTATTTTGGTCTTCTCTCTTATTTTTTTAGTTAGCCTAGCTAATGGTTTGTCTATTTTGTTTATCTTTTCAAAAAACCAACTTCTTGTTTCATTAATCTTGGCACAATAAAAGCCATATATGGCAAACCTACCACCAATGTCATCCTGAGAACAGGAACAAGACAAGGATGCCCACTCTCACCACTTCTATTTCAACTAGTATTAGAAGTACTAGCCAGAGCAGTCAGGCAAGAGAAAGAAATAAAGGGCATCCAGACTAGAAAAGACAAAGTATAACTGTACCTGTTTGCAGATGACACGATCCTCTATACAGAAAAGGTTAAAGACTCTACAGAAAATCTCTTACAGTTGATAAACAATTTCAGTAAAGTTGCAGGATAAAATCAACATGCAAAAATCAGTAGCATTTTTATACTCCAACAATGACCTAGCAGAAAGAGAATTCAAGAAAGCTAGCCCACTTACAATAGTTGCCAAAAACATAAAATACTTAGGAATCAATTTAACCAAGGAGGTGAAAGATCTCTATAATGAAAACTACAAATGACTATTGAAAAAATTGAGGACACAAAAAGATGGAAAGACATTTCATAGTCTTGGATTGGAAGAATTAACATCATGAAAATGTCCATACTACCCAAAGTGATCTACAGATTCAGTGCAGTCCCCATCAAAATATCAATGACATTCTTCACAGAAACAGAAAAACAACCCTAACATTCACATGGAACAATAAAAGACTCTGAATAGCCAAAGCAATCCTGAGCAAAAAAAAATAAAGCTGGAAGCATAATACTACCTGACTTCAAATTATACTGTACAACTATAGTAACCCAAACAGCATGGTACTGGCATAAAAAGAGACACTCAGACCAATGGAATAGAATAGATAACCCAGAAATCAACCCACATACTTACAGCTGGCTGATCTTTGACAAAAGCACCAAGAACATACATTGGAGAAAAGACTGTCTCTTCAATAAATGGTGCATGGAAAACTGGATATCTATAAGTAGAAGAATGAAAATAGACCCATACCTTTCACCATACACTAAAATCAACTCAAAATGGATTAAAGACTTAAATTTAAGACCTGAAACTATAAAACTCCCGAAAGAAAACATAGGGGAAACACTTCATGAAGCTTCATGAAGCATGACTAGGCAAAGAGTTTATGACTATGACCCCCAAAGCACAGGCAACAAAAGGAAAAATAAACAAATGGGATTACATCAAAGTAAAAAGCTGCTGCACAGTGAAAGAAACAACAGGGCAAAAAGACAGCCTACAGAATGGGAGAAAACATTTGCAAATTAGCATCTGACAAATGATTAATATCCAGAATATACAAGGAATTCAAACAACTTAACAGTAAAAAAACAAACAACCAGATTTAAAAATAGGCAAAAGAGCTGAATAGGCATTTCTCAAAAGAAGATTTGCAAATGACCAATAGACACCTAAAAAAATGTTCAACATCACGAAGCATCATGGAAATGCAAATCAAAACAATGTTGAGATATTATCTCACCCCAGTTAGACTGGCTATTATCAAAAAAAAAAAAAAAAAAAAAAACAGAATACAAATTCTGGTGAGGATATGGAGAAAGGAACACCCTCTTACACTGTTGATAGGACTGTAAATTGGTGCATCCGTAAGGAAAACATTATGGAATTTCCCCAAACAACTACAGATAGAACTGCCATACAATCCAGCAATCCCACTGTTGGGTATATACCCAAAGGAATGGAAATCATCATGTTGAAGAGATACCTGCATTCCCATGTTAATCGCAGCTCTATTTACAATAGCCAAGAGTTGGAACCAACTTAAATGTCCATTGTCAGATGAGTGGATAAGGAAAATGTGGTATGTTTACATGATGGAATACTACTCTGCCATAAAAAAGAATAAAATAGTGCCATTTGCAGCAACATGAATGAACTTAGAGAAAATTATGTTAAGTGAAATAAGCTAGGCATAGAAACACAAATACCATATGTGCTCACTCATAAGTGGGAGCTAAAAAATAAACAAATAAATAAAAAATGAAAGAAAGATATAACAGTCACGATAATATGTTGAATTTTCAAAAGGAGAGAACCGAACTCAGATTATCAGAAGTGGGAAAGAGGGAGTGGAGGTAAGGGAGGAATTGGTAAAGGGACACGAAAAACAATTATATTGCATACTATTGAATATACAAATTATCCTGATTTAAGCATCACATATTATACACAGGTATTGATATTCAGCTCTGTACCCCACAGATATGTACAATCAACCTTTTTTCAATATAAGAAAAAAAAGATTTTCTGCATTTAATGTCTGTTAGTTCCTTGATTAAAAATTTTAAAATATGATTTTTTTAAGATTAAAAGAAGTCAATATATATGCACTGCTCAGTGAACACAACTGCCAAGAAAACTATGGTAGTCAGAATAATGGGTCCTCCAAAGACACCCATGCTCCAATCCTTGGAAACTGAATATGTTTACTTTACTTGGCCAAAGGGACTTGGAATACCTGATTAAGGGTTTAGTAGAGGCCTTGAAATGGGAAAATTATCCTGGATTATCTGGTGGGCCCAATCTAATCAAATAAGTCCTTAAAGGCAGAGAACCTTTGTGGCTGTGGTCAGAAAAAGATGTGATGACAAAGAATCAGAGATGTGTGATAATAACCCAAACCTGCCTTTGCAGACTTTGAAGATGCAGGAAGGCGGCCACAAGACAAAGAATGCTGATAGTCTCTTAAAAAGTTGGAAAAGGCAAGGGAACCAGATTCCCCCTGGGGGCACCAGAGAGGAGTGCAGATCCTGCCTACACTTTGATTTTAGCCGGGTGAGATGTGTTAAACTTCTAACCTACAGAGCTGGAAGATAATAAATTTGTGGTGTTTAAAAAAAAAAAATCCCTCCAGCAAAGTCCTCAGGAGGGTACACCTGACCACTGAAGGCCCACCCCACCTACCCCATGTGTTTTCAGAATAGAAACGGAATCCTCTGGGAAATGGGCTGCCATAGATTACTGAGTCCCACTCCCCTGGCCAGGAGTAAGAAGAGAGGAAGTGCATTCTAGGAAAAGTATTCTAGAGTAGGACGATAAGGTTTTCCTGCAGTTAGCTGAGGATTTATTCTGTGCAAATGAAGAGGGGATTATCTTTCTGAAGAGACACAAAGAGGAAGATACTAACACCAAGAAATGGATATTCCTATGAGAGGACATCCCAGAAGGGCTTACCTTTTCCTTTCTCTTGGCTTCTGAGAAACAATCATATTTTACATCAAATGTTGGGTTATTTTGCCCTCTGTTGTAATTTCTTCTAGTCATTCTTCAGTACTTATTTGGCAAAGTCTGTTTCCTGTGCCAGCCTGTGTTGGGCAGTGGGCATTGTGCCTGTTTAAGCAGGGTGGTGCACCCAACACTCCTGGCACCCACAGCAGCTTCAACAACTTCAGAAGTTCTAGGCAGGGAGAAGCTATAAAGTGAGCAGTTGCCTGAGACTGGAAGAAGCAAGGTGACCCCAGAGAAGCAGCTGCAGCCTGTTCTCACTCGGGTGCTTATTAAAAGCAAATCTTCTTTTCCCCAAATGACTAGAAACAGATACTCTGGAAACACCAACTGGAAAGAGGTGGCTAGACAGGGGTGAAAGGAACTGGAGGGAAGCTAAACACACATATTCCACAAGAGAGACATGTGGGTCCTAAGAGATGCTCAGTGTATGAGATTTCTCATTCTTTCCCATGATGGCGTGGTTGGCATCTAGTTTCTCTATAGAGTATTTGAGTTCCTATCCAGAGCTTTTAGGCTTGTTTCCATGGAGGTTCCTGGAGAAAATGGTTATCCATTTTCTTCACTGCAAAGTACTGAGCAGTATTTGGGCTCTGACGGTAGATTGCCTGGCATTGTCTCCACGTTATTAACTTAATTGTTACATGACTTTGGGCAAATTACTTAGTCTGTCTAAACTCCAATTTCTTCATCTACATATAAGGATAGTAATGGTACCTACTCTATAATATTTTGTAACAATTAAATGGGAGAATTAATGTAATTTGTAGAGTTATTGGCTTATAGAAGTTGTAAAGCCACACAACTATGCCAATTGTCGAGTTACGCTAATAGCTATGCTAATTGTCTGGTTGGAGCTATTGTTAAAGCAGTTCATAACTAAAGCCAAAATGTTTCCTTATTTTAGTCATGCTACGTTTCCATTTGTGTTGTCAGGGCTAGGGCTCACAGACCCCTCAAGCCTATTGTACAGACTGGGTCACTAGACCCCTCACATACAGGTCCACGCTAGGTAACTGGGAAAGATCCTGGGAGCCGTTGGCAGACAACATGAGCTCAGTCCTCAGCAATGGCAGCACCAGTTTACAGTTCCAGCAGCTTACAGATGCGGTGGGCTCTTGGAGCATCCCAGGGACACTGGCAATAACAGTTTCCAGCAGCCTCCTTGTGGCCCCCCAGTGGCATCCCGGGAGCAGGGGCACCATGGATCAGAGCCACTTATCCTTTATACTAAAGTCCATAACCCAGGACACCTGGGTGCACATGCACAATTACATTAGACAATAACCAAGGAACACCTGGGTGCACGTGCATATTTACATCAATTGCTCGGACAAGATTCTGAACATCTGAGGGGCCCTGACCATTTTCCTATATTTTCCCAACAGAAGTGCTCAGAAAATGTTATCTCTAATTATAATTCTTATTATTATTTCTAAAGAGCTAGAAATCTCTACCTTCACCTATGGATGACAAAGCAGTGGGCTGATGTCTGGCTATGTCCTTGATGCTGTGCTCATTGGAAGGAGCTCCAGGCTTTAGCTCACTGGTTTTTAACGTTGGCTGCAAATTAGAATTGCCTAAAGACCCTGGTACTGGGTCATTCTCAGCCTATTTAAATGAAAATACCTAGGAATGGCATCCAGGCACCAACCAACATTCTCAAAGCTCTTCAGCTGATCCTAATGTGCAGCCACTGTTGAGAGCAATTACACTAGCTCCTTGCTATTCAAAATGCGGTCCAAGGACCAGCAGCCTTGGCATTACTTGGGAGCTGGTTAGAAGTGTTTATTCTTGCTCTGCCCCATGCCCAGATGGACTGAATGAGTCTGAATTTTAACAAGATCCTTAGTTGATTCATCTGCACATGAAAGTTTGAGAAACAGACTCCAACTGGATGTCTCCAGTAATACTTCCAAACAATTGCTTTTAGCATCAAGAAATCTCACCAGCAGCAAAATCTCCTGGTGATAATATTTTCCAGCATGTATCTGGCCAACAGCAACCAAGAATGCTCCTGTACTGCGTTTGGTACCTCCTCAGTCTGAAAATAGGAGCCCAGTTCCCTGCTTCTCTATCATCATCCCCTCTAGAGGGCACTGCCCCACAGCTCTTTGAAGGAACTTGTTCAAAGACCTGTCCCAGCTCATAAACAAAGCACCCAGTGCCCTCCTGTTTCTAGTTGTTTCCTCAACTTCTTTTGCTCTTTAGTCATTAAGGGCAGAAGTCCATTGGCACTCCTTGGTTCAGGGAGAACTCACATACTCCCAGGAAAGGCTTCTAAAGAGTTGCGCTAGATTTAGCCCAACACACCACCAGGCAGTCTCCGAATAAGGAAACTAGGCAGAGGATCTAGCAAGATCTCCCAATTACTCTTCTCAGATCACCCCTTTAGGAATAGAAATAAATGGGCAAAAATGTTCCAGACCCAGACATCTTCGTACCTGTCAGTAGAGGTTTGGTTACAATGCACTAACAACCAATTCCAAAACCTCATTGTTGCATGTAACATTTATTTGCTGCCATCAAGTTTTGCCAGTGCTGGGCAGGTGAAGGGCCTTTGCTCATCATAGCCACTCGGGTTCCCAGGCTGACCAAGCTTCAACACATGGTTTATCATTTTCTGAGTCAGGGAAAAGAAAACGGCAGTGTCTCACACAGAGAATGAAACGTTTTTGTCGACAAGTGATGCAGGTCACTTCCATTCTCAATAGGCTGTCGTAACAGCCTACAGGACCAACTTCAAAGAATGAGAGGGACTGAAACCTTACTATGGCCCCATAAGGAGAAGAGCAGCAATGCAGGATGTCACAAAGTGAGAGGGCAAGAGCACGCTAATGTGCCTTGGGGTAGTAAAGCTTCTGATGCTTTCTACACCTGAGACTATTATCATTATGCTGTGACAGTTTGGCTGGATTTGCCATACTACTTCAGATTTCTTCTCCTTTAATTCTTAGGCAAGAAACCATTGTCCTCTTGCTTCCGGTGTTGTTGTTGGAAGTCTAACAGAAATTTGATTCTTCTTCCTTTTTAAGCAATACGCTCTTTATCAGCTTTTAGAATTCTTCTTTGATGTTTTCAAATTTTAGTACAATTTGTCTAGGTATGTCTTTTCCCTTATCATTTTTGTCAATTATCTCTTCAATCTGAGAGCGTCTTCATTTTTTTTTTTTTCTCCACTATTTCTTCAAACAGTACTTCCTCTCCAATTTTATTTCTCCCTTTTTCTAGGATCCTATTACACAGATATTAGTATTTCTAGATTTTTTTTAAATTTCTTTTTCTTTGTCCTCTCCTTCAGAGAGATTTCTTCAATCTGATCTTCCACTTTGTTAATTTGTTCCTTAACTATATTCATTCTGCTGTCTAGCCTTATCTATTATCTACTCTTATCTAGTTTTATCTATAATGTCTTTTACTTCAAATATTATGTTTTTATACCTAATATTTGTGCTTTATTTTTTATTTTTTCTTTGTTCTTGTTTTATATTACTGATATGTCCCCTTATCTCTTCTAGCATGTTTTTTAGTCTAATTTTAAACTCTTGGTCCACCTGTGTTAATATTTCTGCTTCTGGTAGAATTTGAAATCTTCTATATCATTTTTGTTTTGAAATTGTTGTGCCTCTCAAAAGTCTTATAATTTTGGCCTGTAAATTCATTTTTCCCTGGGAAAATGGGCTACTCTGTCAGGCAATGTGTATGGGAAAGCCAAACCTCAGTCTTTGTCAAACCTAATGAGCTCAGAATGTGCATGTTTGGGGATGGGATGATGTGAATGAGCTGTAGGCTGGAGAGCCTTGGCCACTGGAAAACTACAGCCAACTACCTCTCACTCCACAGAACAATTCTTTAGGTCAATACTTCACCCTTTGAGGAGGAGAGTCATTAGATTTTATATTGTCAGTTTTGGAGGTTTAGGGAGGAAGTGACAGCACCAAGTTGATTAGCCTACAATTGTATTTCTAGGCTCTTCTCAAGCAAAGTTTTGTTGTGTCCTGATTTTATTCCAAGAACACTTGGACCAGAGTGTGATCCATTGCAGGTATGAAAGTAGGTACTACTGGTTCCACAGAAAAGGTAGGATACAAGAACAGAACAATTATTTTCCTGTTTTCTGCTTTTCTAGCCCTGCCTCACTGCCTCCTATCCCCCACCACAACTAGTTCAATCTCCAGGCTGGTCACCCAGGAGCTGCTCATAGTTTTCTCTGCTTCCTAGTGTTTTCCTTCATGGTCCTCCTGTGTTGATCATGGGGATGGGACAGAGTCAGCAGTCCTACTGATTCAGCATCTTGGTTAGAATCTGATATTAAAATGTATTTATGGGGCCGGCCCGGTGGCACACTGGATAGTGCGCCGCTTGGGAAGCGCGGCGGCGCTCCCGCCTGAGGGTTCGGATCCCACATACGGACCGGTTCCCGCTCACTGGCTGAGCGAGGCGCGGGAAGCAACACCGAGGGTTGCGATCCCGTTGCCAGTCCCCGGTCCGGTACGGGGGCAACACTGAGGGTTGCGATCCGTTGCCGGACACGGAAAAAAGACAAAAAAAAAATGTAGCAGAACTTGCTGAACTGAAGAAGTTATTCAGCGAAATAAAACACACATTGGAGAGTTTAACCAGCAGGATAATGGAAGTTGAAGAGAGAACCTCGGTTCTTGAAGATGGGCTGTTTGGAATAATACAAGCAGACAAGAAAAAAGAAAAAAGTATCAAAGATA
>NW_007734455.1:29241-34120 GCF_000696425.1 Galeopterus variegatus
GGGAAATGGAAAAAAAAAAAAAAAAAAAAAAAAAAAAAAAATGTATTTATGTAACTATTTCAGTTTTAATACATCTTACCTTTCTATACAGAATCCCTAACCTTGTATTTCTTTGTTTTAAATATTAATAGTAATCTGGGACTATACCAATATAAAAATGAGTACAAAGATAGTAAGTTATTTAGATTAAGTAAAAGCTCAGAATTATTAATACAAAATAATCACTATATACATAATTATTTTTCTTTAAGGCCCAATGAGCCTAAAAAGAAAATTATAACCCATCCAAGGGGTCCAGAAGACAGGGAAATAGAGAACAAGCAGAAATTAAATTTTACACGTACATTCTAAAGAGTAGTGTACTTACAACTTGAACAATGAAAAAAATTTGAAGATTTGGATGATAACCTAGAAAATAAAATAAGTATTCATAAGTCATGTTTACATAAGCAAATAACTCAATGAACAAATAAACAGAAGGGGAGCAAAGGCACAAATCTTCCTTACAGAGAATTCCAAATAATAAATGTAGAAGAAATGAAGGCAATAAAAAATCACTATTAGAACACCATCAACAAAATTACCACAGGCAAAATCCACTCAGGGATGCTAAAATTAGTGTGTTAAAATTTATGGAGATAGAAAATATTTATATAATCTCAAAAAATCTCCTTTACAAATATATATTAATTATAAGGGAGAAAGTAGTAGCTTCATACTAGAGAAAATTGGCAGAAATCACCATAACCAAGTGATATGGATTGAATGTTTGTTCCCTCCAAAGTTCATGTTGAAGCTTAATTCAAATATGGTTTTTAAAAAGTGGGGCCTTTAAGATGTGCTTGGATCGTGAGGGCCACGCCCTCATAAATGGATTAATCCATTCATGGATTAATAGGTTAATGGATTAATGGGTTATCACAGGAGTAGAGTGGTGGCTTTATAAGAAGAAGAGAGCACATTAGCATGCTCTTGCCTTCTCACTATGTGATGTACTATGCTGTCTTGGGACTTGGCAGAGAGTCCCTGCCAAGTAGAAGGCCCTCACCAGATGTGTCCCCTCACCCTTGGACTTCCCAGCCTCTAAAACTGTAAGAAATAAATTGTTTCTTTATAAATTACCCAGTTTCAGGTATTCTGTTATAAGCAACATTAAACTAAGATACTGAGAGAGCAAGAGAGCATTATCAGTAATAAGACATGTCAAAGTCATCAAATTCTTGATATAATGCAATGAGAAAGATAGATCACCTTTATGGTAGTCTTCCCCATAATGCATAACCTCAATCTAATCAGTAGAAAACATCAAACCCAAATGGAGAGACATTCTACATAATAAAACTGCCTAGGTCATAAAAGACAACGAAAGATTTACATGTCACAGATTGGAGAAAACTAAGACATGACAACTAAATGTAATGGAGAATGCTGGATTAAATCCTGAAACAGAAAAAGGACACTATGTAGAGAAAAATTTGTGAAATCCAAATAAAGTCTCTAGTGTAATAGTATCATACCAATTGTTTTGTAGTTACACATGGAGGGCACAATCTGCCTCCATATTGAGACTGATGATGCCACACACACCAAGAGGGTAAGAAAAGGTTTGTTACTCACAGAGAGAGGCCCTCTTGGGGGAGCAGAGCAGGCTCCCAAGCTGGCCTGAAATGGCTTGAGCAAAGGGAGGGGCAAATTGCTTTGGCTTTATTGTGATTAGGGATGGGACTAGAATGAGGATTCCCTCACAGGAGCTGGGACTTATGAGGCTTACACGCAATTTAAACTTCTCATCGCCTCCTACGGAAGGAGTACTCAGACTTTCTGATAGGTTTTCCCAGATGTTGAGCAAGAGGGAAAGAGGGAAGCATGGACTTGAAAAAAGAAAACATAGGGGAAATACTTTGGGCCATAGGTCTGGGCAAAGACTTTGTGAATAATACATCAGAAGCACATGGAACAAAAGCAAAAATTAACAAATGGGATTATATCTAACTAAAAAGGAGACAATCAACAGAGTGAAAAGATGACCTGCAGAATGGGAGAAAATATTTGCAAACTATGCATCTGACAAGAGATTAATATCCAGGATATACAAGGAAGTCAAACAACTTAATAGTAAAAATAAGTAAATAAATAAAAATCCAATTTAAAAATGGGCAAAGGAACTTGAATAGACATTTTTTGGAAGAAGACGTACAAATGGCCAACACTGTTAACCATCAGAAAAAATGCTCAACATCACTAATCATCAGAGAAATGCAAATCAAGGCCACGATGAGATATCATCTCACTCTGGTTAGAATGGCCTTTATCAAAAAGACAGAAAATAACAAATGCTGGTGAGGATGCAGAGAAAGGAGAACTCCTATACATTGTTGGGGTAATGTAAGTTACATTCACATAGTACAGCCATGGTGGAAAACGATACAAAGATTTCTCAATAACTACCATATAATTCAGCAATCCCACAACTGGGTATATATCCAAAGGAATAGAAATAAATAAGTCAAAGGGATACCTGCACTACCATGTTTATCATGGTTCTATTCACAATAGCCAAAATTTGGAATCAACCTAAATGTCCTTCTGGATGACTGGATAAAGAAAATGTAGTCTATATGCACTCAGCCCTAAAAAAATGAAATTCTGCCATTTGCAGCAACATGGATGAGCTTGTAGAAAACTATGGTAGGTGAAATGAGCCAGACACACAGAAAGAAATACCACATATTCTCACTCATATGTGGAAGCTAAACACGTAGATCTCATAGAAGTAGAGAGTAGAATAGTGGTTACCAGAGACTGGTGGGGGGAAGGGGAAGGAAGGGACAGGGAGTCAGTGGACACAAAATATTACAGAGATAGGAAGAATGGGATCTATCATTCTATGGTAATATGGGGAAACTGCAGTTAACAACAAGGTACTGTGTATCTTTGAACAGCTAGTCAAGATGATGTTGAATGTTCCTAACACTAAGAAGTGACAAAAGTTGAGGTGATGGATATACTAAGCTAAACACCCTGATATGATCTCTGAACACAGTATGAATGTACCCAAATATCATATTGTACTCCATAAATGTATACAATCATTATGGGTTAATTAAGAAAAATAAATTTAAAAGAGAGGAAAAAAAGAGAGAAATAGAGAGTAGAACAGTGGTTACCAGAGGCAGGGAAAGGGAGGGGCGAGGGGGAACCAGGGAAAGGTTGGTATACCTGTACAAAGTTACAAAGTTACAGTTAGATAGGCAGAATAGGGTCTGGTGTGCTAGAGTGACAACAGCTAATAATATTGTATTGTACATTTCAAAATAGCCAGAAAGGAGGATCTTGAATGCTATAACCAAAAATAAATAATAAATGTTCAAGTGATAGATATGCTAACTATTCTGATTAGATCATTATACAATATATGCATGTATTGAAACAACAAACTGCTCCATAAACATGTACAATGAAAAAAAAATTAAAATTAAAAAAAAAGAAAAGAAAGTTGTCAGTGTGAAACATCAAAAATGGAGTCACCAATATTCACTTCTTAGTGTTGACAATTGTTCTGTGGTTATGTAAAGTATTAACATCAGGAAGAGCTGGGTAAAAAATAAACAGAAACTTTCTCTACTAGTTTTTCAACTCTTCTGTAAATCTAAAATTATCTCAAAAGGAAAAAAGACTTTAAAAGCTGTTCACTTAGAGGAAATTCTATTTCTTGCAATAAGGACTAGATATATATTTTAAAAGACCTTCCACTATAATTCCTATACACTAAAAATTTCGAAATTGGATAAAACAAACACCAAGAGATAGAAATGAAGACCACAGGAACAGAAAAAAATGAAAAGTAGTGTATTAGTTCATTTCTGTTGCTTATAGCAGAATACCTGAAATTGGGTAATTTATTTTTAAAAATGAAATTTATTTCTTACAGTTTTGGAGGCTGGGAAGTCCAAAGTCCAGGGAACACATCTAGTGAAGGTCTTTATCTGAGGCAACTCAGAGTGTCGCATGGCAAGAATGGACTGAGCAAGAGAGTACTAACCTCTCACTTGCTGTCCTTATACAGCCATCAGAACCATGCCCATTACTCCACAAATGTATCCATTCATTCAAGAGGGTGCAGTCCTCACAATCTAATCACCCTTTAAAGGACCCATCTTTCAAATATCATAATTGTATTTCCAACTCTTTTAATACTGTTACAATGGGTGTCGAGGTTCCAAAATATGAACTTTAGCGGGACGCATTTAACCCATAGCAAGTAGGGAGCTACTCTTCAGCATTTGCAAACCCTCATACATTAGTTTTCTATTACTGCTATAATAATTTACAATAAACAGATTTAAAACAATACTAATCTATTATTGTACATTTTCACCAATCAGAAATTAAACATGGTCTCACTGAGCTAAAATCAAAGTATCATAAGAGTTGTGTACTATCTAGAGTCTTTCTGGTGGGGAAATCTGTTTTCTTTCTTCCAGCTTTTAGAGGCTGCCTGCATTCCCTGTCTTTTAGTCCCCTTCCTCCATCTTCAAAGCCAGCAACCCTCTGACCCTCTTTCTCTCATCACATTTCTTTCTTTTTTTTTTATTTTTTTATTTTTTTTTTATGTTTCAAGCTTCTTAACCTCTTTTTTTTTTTTTATTTTGTCAATATACACTGTATATGATTATTATGGCCCGTCACCGACACCTCCCTCCCTCCTCCCTCTCTCCCCTCCCCCCCAAGAATGTCCTTTCCGTTTGCTTGTTGTAACAACTTCATGGAAGTATAGTTGTTATATCTTCTTCCCCACCCCCCCCCCGCTTTTTTTTTTTTTTTTTTTTTTTTTTTTTTTTTTTTTTATGTTTCAAGCTTCTTAACCTCTTTTTTTTTT